>NW_006408847.1:46938-48705 GCF_000296735.1 Chrysochloris asiatica
GGTTGAGCTCTGATCATCCATTCATTGAAGCCAGGTTAAGTGGGTATCATCTGCAAGTGTAGGTGGTCTTGTGTCTGTCTGCCCTCTTCTTATCAGCTGCCCGCTTCGCTCTCCACTCTAGTCCTCTGTGGCTGTGTTATTGACTCTGAGCCCATGAGTCCCCAGGTCTTGCCACGCTGCTGGCCAACCAGGTCTCCACCCGGGTTCTCAGTAGTCTGCTGAATGGTGTAGGGCTTAGCTTGCCGCTTCATTGATGTGACATTCATTTATGCTAAGAAATTTGGAAAACAACTACCTGGACAACTGACTGGAAGAGATCCACACTTGTGCCCATTCCAAAGAGAGGTGACCCTACAAAATGTGGAAATCATAGGATAATATAATTGATATCCCATGCAAGTAAAGTTTTACTAAAGATAATACAAAAACAACTGAAGCCATACATTTACAGAGAACTTCCAGAGGTTCAAACTAGATTCAGAAGAGGAAGTGGAATGAGGGATATAAGTGCTAATGTCAGATGGATCTTGGTTGAAAGCAGAGAATACCAGAAAGATGTTTACCTGTGCTTCATTGACTACAAAAAAAAAACTTTCAATTGTGTGGATTATGATAAGCTATGGACAAAATTGCAAATATGACTATTCCAGAACACTTAATTATGGCCATTAGGAATCTGTACATAGACCAAGAGGTAGTCAGTTGAACAGAGCAAGGAACGCAGAATGACTTAAAATTAGGAAATTAGAAAAGCATTGCATTCTTCCACCATACTTATTCAGTCTGTATGCCGAGACCATAATCTGAGAAGCTGTATTATATGAAGGAAAACGTGGCATCAGGATAGGAAAAAGACATATTAACAACCTGCGATATGCAGATGACATAACCTTGCTTGCTGAAAGTGAACAGAACTTAAAATACTTACTGATGAAGATCAAAGACCACAACCTTTGGTATGGGTTACACCCCAATGTAAAGAAAACAAAAATCTTCACCACTGTACTAAAAAACAACATCCATATAAATCAAGAAAAGATTGAAGTTGTCAAAGACTAATTTTTCTCAGATCAACCAACACTCACGGAAGCAGCAATTAAAAAATCAAACAATGTATTACATTAGGCAAATCTGCTGCACAAGACCTCTTTAAAGTGTTGAAGGGCAAAGTTGTCAGTTTGAGGACTAAGGTGCACCTGACCCAAGTCATGGCATTTTCAATAACCTCAGATGCATGTGAATAAGGAAGACCATAGAAGAATTGATGCATTTGAGTTATGGTGTTAGAAGAGAAAATAAAAATGTCATGGACTGTCAAAAGGACAAACAGATCTGTGTTTGGAGAAGTGCAACCAGAATGCTCCTGGGAAGCCAGCATGGTTAAACTTTGTCTCTCATATTTCAGACGTATTATCACGAGGGAATAGTCACTGGAGAAGGATATCATGTATGGTAAAGTGGAGGACTGGAGAAAAAATAGAAAGACCCCCAATGATATGGATTAACACAGTGATGGCAGTGATGGGCTCAGGCATAGCAACAGTTGTGAGGTTGGCCCAGGACCAGACAGTGTCTCATTCTGTTGTGCATAGGGTCATATAACAACAAATTGGTAAGAGAGGAGTGCGTGTATATAGATAGATAGATAGAGAGAGAGAGAGAGAGAGAGAGAGAGAGAGGAGATTTGGAAACCCTGTTAGGGTCTCTATGAGGCAGAACCAACTAGATAGCACTTAACAACAACAACTTGCAATAGAGTGGTTAAGT
>NW_006408847.1:49105-61328 GCF_000296735.1 Chrysochloris asiatica
AGAGGTCAAGATGGCCAAACTTCGTCTCTCATACTTCAGACATATTGTCAGGAGGGACCAGTCACTGGAGAAGGATATCATGCTTGGTAAGATGGAGGGTCGGAGAAAAAGAGGAAGATCCCCAACAAGATGGATTGGCCAGGTGGCAGCATTGATGGACTCAAGTGTGGCAGCAGTAGTAAGGTTGGCCCAGGATTGGGCAGCGTTTCATTCTGCTGTTGCTATGGGTCAGTACCAACTCGATGGCACCTAACAACAACAACATCCATCTAATTAGAGTCATGGTGTGGCACTGTGTATTAATGCCCTGGACTACAAAGTTGGTTTGAACTGCAAGATTGATGGTTCAAGTTCACCAGCTACTCCTCAGAAACCCTATGCAGGGTCTCTATGGGTCAGAACCAACTTGATAGCCCTTAACAATAGCAACAACAAAAACAACAACCTTCTAATTCGTTCTTTGAGAAAGGTCCTCATTTCTTCCTTCCTTATGTGCTCCATAAGGGGATACCATGGCTGACTTAGTTAAATGGCTTACTGAAATCTAGATATACTATGTTTGTAGATTCACCTATCCATAACAGACATTTTTTTCCTACTGAAATGCACTATTTCTTTCATTAGAACATTTTCTGGTGCAGTGTATTGTATTCATGATAAAATAAAGGATTTTCTAGAATCAGAGACACTCAGAATGCACTATTATTCTAGATTGAGCTAGGTTCCAGTAGATAAGTCATTTTAGATATTTCATAAGCAGTCTGTATTTCAAATAGATAAAGCTCAATTGCTGTAAAAGCCTTTTGAAATGGCTGATTTCCAAAATGATCGGAAAGATGCCTCTGTTTGCTTTGACAGAGGATGTTAAATGCAGGACAACTCTTCTTAATCCCACAAAGACTATGTGTGAACCAAATTTTCCCATTTGTAATTCATTTATATCAGTTTGAATCTGTGGAACATTTGATATAACTTTAGTATTTTCTTCACAAGAAGGGTGATTTTCTGGGTAAAATATAACTGGAACACTATAGTCTTGCTGGAAAATCCTTATTAAGAGCAGCAAAGATACTATCTAAAGTCATAGTACATTTTTACACCCAAACATAAAAGAATACAAATGAGATCTGCATTAGATATTTGGACAACACCAATAACAACTATGGCAACAGTAAAATACATTTCTTTCATGGCGCATGAAGCTAGTTTACTCAATTTCATAGACCATAAACCATCAGTGAATGTATTTTCACTTTATTGGAAAGGCCCCTATGTCTGTCTCATCTATTGGGACACAAAATGACTTAACCCATGACTCAGTTCCAAGACTAAGAACTGTGATAGTTATGGTTTTGTGCTAACTTGGCTGAGCCAGTATTCTTAGTGATGTAACAGTTAAGATGTAGTAATCACCTCCACAATGAGATCTACTATAATACATTAAATCTCATGATGGCTTGGATGTATAGACTATAAGAGAAACAGAGAGGTCTAAGATACTTCGAAGATTTTTGTTCTGAGCAACAGGAAAAGTGGATTTGCCATTTAGTGAAATGAGGAAGACTGAGGAGATTCAGGGCAGAACGTCAGAAGTTCAGCCTTGGATGTGTAGACACATAGCGTTGGAAATGCTTAATTGGCATCTGGACTGGGGAGAGACGTAAACTGGATATACAACTTTGGGAGTCACCAGCATACAGATCTCATTTAAAATCATAAAGTCAATGAGACAGCATCCTGCCCTGAGCTCAAACCTGAGGGTCTTGAACTAAACCTAGTGAGTTGGAGGGAAAGTTAGGATGAAAGAGGGCTCTCTCCCTTCTGCCTAAGATACATAGGACTTCTGTTTTCTTTTCCTGAATAAATTCCCCAACCTAAGACAGACCCAAGATGGGGGAAGGGAGAAGATTTAAATATATCAGTTCAAAACCAAAAATAAAAATGTGGGGAAGAGATGGTATTGGATTATAGTAATTGATATCTAGGAGATTGGAAGAACCGTAAGATATGTTTGGATATTGCGTTACATCAGAGGAGGTTGAAAGGAGGTACTTGTGGGAAAGAATCAAATTGCTTGTTTGCTCTCAGTCTTCTCTAATAAATTCATCCAACAAGTCTAGAGATTGTCTTGAAACTGACTTTTCTAGCAGTTGCTACTAGTTCTGCCCCATCTCATCATGAACCTTCTCATCATGAGGCTTTCTTCTCCCGTAAAAATTTACAGCCTCGGAAACCCTGTACAGGGTCACTATGAGTCGGAACTGACTCCATGGCACATAACCAACCAACCAACCAACCACCCATCAAGGACTGGGTAAACAGTAGCATTGTCTTTGAGAATAATCACTTCCCTTCCCTCACATTCCAATATTGTTTGAAATGTTGGAGTTTCATATTTCTCTAGAAGAAAGCTGTTTTTTGAGTATTTTGAGATGGAGAAAAGAGGGACATTTTGCCTCAGAAATATAAATCATCATTGAAGAAGACATTAAGGTCCTTTTTGGTAGTTTTGATTTTGGCAAAACACTTTGCTAAGTTTATATCAATTGTTTTCTGGGTTGTTGTTTTGTTGTTGCTAAAAGTGTTTTAGTAATTCTTTATTCTTTTGAGCTATTTTATCATTTTATTTCATTTCTTAGTTCAAGTGTTTCCAGGAGATCCTACTGTGACTAATGTTTAGAGATGCCCCTGAGTCACATGCCTTCCTTTTCTTACTGTTCAGGTATGTTTCATTTTGGCAAATATCAGTTACCAGCTGTGATTGAAATATGGAGCCAGTGTTTTAGGATTGACACAGAAGATGGTCTTCCTGCAGGACAGATGGTACCTCCAGCACTACTCAGACCAGCCATCTAAGCCCATGTTGTCTTGGATGCGTGCCAAAGGTCAAGGGTCCAACCATCTTGTAAGTGGGTCCAGGCCAGCTTAACAGATGGATGAGAATGGAAAAGGGCCCCAGACCACAGTGGGACCTACAGAGAACCTGTGCACAGAGAGAGATTGTAGTATTTTACTATCTCCCTGAAGAGGCTCTGCTACTTTAACACAAAAATTATGGTTCACCATGGGAGTGAGGCATTTAAAGAGATTTTTGCACATCCCAGTCAAAAGCCCTCAGGCATGGAACCAAGTGACAGAACTCTGAATCTCAGCCTTTATCTGAGTTGACCAAAACAGCTCCTTTGGGGAAGAAAACTGAGGCTTTCCATAGTCTGATGATTTTCTCTTTTCTGGCTAATCCTAAGGGTTGAGTGAGTGTTCTCAGTTTGTGAGGTCCTGGGCAATCTGAACACTTGATTGATGACCCTCAACAGATCTGGGGATAGAATGGGACTGGTAAGGCAGTCTGGGCATGCCGAGCAAATGTGTTTTCAGAAATCTCCCCATTCCTTTCTATAGCATTTTCTGTCTCTCTTTTTCTTCTGCGAAGACTGTGTAGCATTAATTCCGCATCTGTTGTGCCTCTGACATTCCTGAGTAGTTGCTATCTGTGAAGTTGGCTGACTCTAGGTTCTATCATGGGTGCCCTTACAGGCAATAGGGCCAAAATGAGAGAGAATATCTTGTGTTGATCTGCTGAGCTTCATTTATGTTATTCAGTAGGCAACATGCTAACCTGGCCAGGAAATATGGAGAGGCATGATTTCTAATCTATGCATTCAGGAACACCTGGGGAATTTTCTAGGGAAAGTTAGAAGCAGTCTGTAGGGTATGTACATTGGAGAAGGAAGGGAAATAGCCCCAGTGTAGACAGGTGAGCTGGAGCAGGGATGCTACTGATGGCAAAGGAAATGCACCCTAGCAGACCTGTGTTCTTCTTCATTTCAGCTGACAGAAAATGAAAACAAGAGGGAGAGTTGAGTTAGCCATTAGCTAAGCTTTATAGACTTGGTTCAAACTTTCTACTGTGTATCTGAATTTGAAAGACATTGCTCTCTTCACAGAGGGAAGGTGTCTTACAATGGTTTACAACATTTGGGAAGTTAAACATTTTATAATAGAATTTGGAAAGCAGATGAGTCCCAGCATCACAGGTATAATGTGGCTGGGTGTCATCTTTATAAAAGTGTGTGGTTGGCCTGAAAGATATTTATGGCACATTCAATATCATAGTCATAGCCTTGGTTCTTTAACCTCTATTTTGTTGTTAGCTGCCATCAAGTTTGCCCCCAACTCATGGCAACTCCGTGAACAACTGAATGAAGTGATGCCCATCCCTGTTGTATTGCACTGGGTTTTCATTGGCTGATTTGGGGAAGTAGATCACCAGGCTTTTCATCTTAGTCCATAGTCTGGAAGCCCTGTTGAAACCTGCCCAGCATCTTAGTAGCATTCAAACCTCCACTGACAGATGGGTTGTGGTTGCACATGCGGTGGGTTGCCTAGAACTGAACCCAGGTCTTTCACATGGAAAGAGAATTCTACCTCAAAACTACCAATGCCTCTACTTTGTTTTGGTGTGTATTAAGTGCCATCAAGTTGGCTCCGACTCACAGCAACCTTGTATAGGGCTTCCGAGGAGTGGCTGGTGAGCTTGAACCCTGACCTTGCTGTTTAAACCGACCTTGTAAACCAGCGTATTAACCCACAATGCCACATGCGAACTGATTTAACAAACATGTACAAGCATTACTTATTTTCTAGACCTTACTCTCAGCACTTTACAACTGTTAACTCATTTAGTTCTCATGGCAACACTGTGATATAAGTACTATGGTCATTCTTGTTTTACAGGTGAAGATAAAAGTAACTTCCCCAAGATCCCCTTATTCAAGGTCACACAGTTAGTGTGATTCACACTGGGATTTGAAAGCTGTCACTGAGTCTCAGCTTTTCACCATATCCCAGACCCATAATAATGCTCCATAACTATTGTTGTAGTTGTTAAGTGTCATCACATCGGTTCCAACTCATAGTGACTCCATGTACTGTACAACAGAATGAAATACCACCCAATCCTGTGCCATCCTCAGAAATGCTGCTACGCTTGAGCCACTGTGCCAATCCATCTCATTGGGGGTCTCCCTCTTTTTCGCTGTCCCATCACTTTCCCAAGCATGATGTCCTTCTCCAGGGACTGGTCCCCTTGATAATATGTCTGAAATATGAGAGACAAAGTCTGGTCATCTTGGCTTCTAAGGAGCATTCTGGTTGTACTTATCCCAATATATGATTATGGTTATATGCTGTGGAGTCGGTTCTGACTCATATAACGTTTCCAAGGTTGTAAAGCTTTATTGGAGCAGAAAGCCTCATCTTTCCCCTGTGGAACCACTGATAGTTTCAAACTGTGGACTTTGAAGATAGCAGCCCAACTCATAACCACTCTACTACCAGAGCTCCTTAGCTACTTAAAAATGTATTTGCCTCTAGGCCTTTCTCCCTGCAAGATGGTGAGCATAGGAGTCCTGGTGGTGCCGTGGCTGAAGCACTGGGCTGCTGATCACAGGGTCGGCTGTTGGAGCCAACCAGCTCCTCTGCAAGGGAACGATGAGGCTGTCTGTTCTGTAAAGATCTACTGCTTCACAAACCTCCTAGAGCAGTTCTATTCTGCCCAGTAGGGTAACTATGAGTCAGAATTGACTTGATGATGGCAGTGAGTTTGTTTTGTTTGTTTGTTTAGATGGTGAGCTGTCTATGGTTCAATGATCAGGTCTGGTTTACCTTTGGTTTCTCCCACAAGTAGCACAGTACCTGGTTGACATCCAGTAAATGCTTTGTTAACTCTAACTCTTGGCTCCAATGGCCATGCCATTACCTCCTTCATGATGAAAATTGTGGAATAAACAGCCTTTGTTTTTATTTTGCACCTGGGCTGTCACTTGACTGTTTGCCACACTTCCCCCGGAGCTCCGTGCCCTTGACTCCTCATGCCTGTTGATTATCGCACGAGGCAGCTCAGGAAGGAGGTACAGTCAGCTGCCAACTAGGTGGGACCAACCTCTTGGGTCTGTTTGTTCTAGCCACAGATAGCCACCCACGACAAAAAGCAGCACTTTCAAAAGCACCTCCTCCCTCAAAATCTCTCTTCCCTGCCCCTGGGAAGTTGCCTAGCAACCTCCCTTCTTTCCTCTCTCCCTGTGTATATGTGGAACTCCATTCTTATTTGCATCACCCTATCACCAAGCCCCAAAACTCTCTTCAGGATTGTTAACATTCCTCATTTCTCTGCTTTATTATAACATTATCAAACTTCACATTAACTGTGATTTTCAATACAGACTTTGTCTGACCCACAATGTACCCTCTCCTTTTCTTGTCTTACACAGCTTTGTAGATGTCTTCATGACAGATTTTTAATATTAACCTCAAGATCAAACTACTAAAGAAAGAGGCAACTAGGTATAAATACATACATATATATATATATGTATATATATATATATATATTGCTGACTGTGATTTCCTCAAGTCTCAGATAACTATTTCTATCACCTTAACAAGTCATATCATATCACAAGTGGCGTGGTGATCGCTTATATCTTTGCCACCATTTTCCTGCTGTTTTGAAGCAGACAGGTGACCCATCTTCAGTCGTACTCATCCTACAGACAAAGGTAGCTTCTCTGAAAAATTAAAGCGAGAATCATCCCCTTTAATGTTGAACTAAGGTATTCAATGGGCTCGAGAGTAGCAATGATTGTGAGGTTGGCCCAGAATCGGGCAGTGCTTCATTCTGTTGTGCATAGAGTCACTATGATTTGGTACTGACTCGATGACACCTAACAACAACAGTAAGAAGACATTTACTGACAGATGTAAGTAAATCTCCCCACGTCTGACTTTAGACCACGCTTCATTCATCTACTTGCTGCTGCTGCTGTTGTTGTTGTTGTTAGGTGCCATCGAGTCGGTACTGACTCATAGTGATCCTATGCACAACAGAATTAAACACTGCCTGGTCCTGCACCAACCTTTCAATTATTGCCACATTTGAGTCCATTGCTGCTGCCTCTGTGCCAATCCCTCTCATTGGAGGGTCTTCCTCTTTTTCTCCAACCCTCCATTTTACCAAACATGATATCCTTCTCCAGGGACTGGTTCCTCCTGACAATAAGTCCCAAGTATGAGAGACCAAGTCCAGCCATCCTGGTTTCCACGGAGCATTCTGGCTGTACTTCCAACACAGATTGAGTTGTTCTTTTGGAATTCTGTGGAATTTTTAATATGCTCTCCAACAACATAGCTCAAATGCATCAATTCTTCTATAGTCGTCCTTACTCAGTATCCAACTTTCACATGCATATGAGGTTATTGAAAACACCATGGCTTGTGTCAGGCTCACCTTAGTCCTCAAACTAACATCTTTGCTCTTCAACACTTTAAAGAGGTCTTGTGCAGCAGATTTGCCTAATGCAATACATCTTTTGAATTCTCAACTGCTGCTTCCATGAATGTTGACGGTTGATCCGAGCAAAATGAAGTCTTGGACAACTTCAATCTTTTCTTTATTTATTGTGACAAAGGAAAACACAGGAGGACACCATGGTCCTGCTTTAGAGAAATAGACACACAGAAGATGAGCTGGTTGGGGTCTAGAGCTTTACAACAGCCAAGAAACACACAGCCAGTGACTCTCTGCTTTCTATAGCACATGATCAACAGCCCCCAAGGGGACAAGCTGCTTACAGGGCTCAACGAATCTAAAACATGCTGATAGTCCCAGGTCTGTCTAACATGCAGAACAATCCTCAAAGCCATGAGTCCCTCTGTGTTTTCCAACCCTGTGTAACCATGGGCTGTTGTTGTTAGATGCTTCCCAGTATATTCTGACTAATGGTGATCCCCTGTGAACTGCCCCATAGGGTTTTCCTGACTCTCATTCTTACCAGAGCAGATGACAAGCCTTTCTCTCAAGGATCCGCTTGGTTGGTTCAAGCTTCTACCCTTCCAGTTAGAAGCTGAGCACTTAACTATTGTGCCACTGAGTCTCCTTATATGAACAAATAGCCATGTGTATAACTACGTTTGAGTCATACTGAACTTTAAAATAAATTCTAAAAATTCCAATAGGTATCCCTTATTTTCACTGAGGACTGGCTTTCCTGTTAAGAAGAAACAAAGAAGGCTTGGAAGCAGGGGCACAGATCACACCTGAACCCAGCCTTGCCTTTCTCTGTCTGAACCCAGACTCGCCAGTTCTCTTTCTTCCACAGATACATGGCCCATGTCTAAATCTAGATCTGACAGCAGAAGTGTAGGAGTGGGCAGGTGGGAGGAGCTGGATTCAGATCCAAAGAGATCCACACAATTTAATCATAAGAGTCTTTATCTCAATTTCCCCTCCCTATCATCATTTCATGGGGGTAGCTGTTTGTTCTCTATGTCTTAGGCTCAGAAGACTGGGTTCTGTTAAAATTGCTGCCACCTTCTACTCCAGGAGAGCTGGAGGGCATAGAGATGGCAAGCAGAGTAGTTTTTGCACACTGATTTATGTCACATACTACAGAATTAACTCCTCACTGCAGTTTTTCATTCTGGCATCATTTCTTGTAAGTTCTAAGAGTTGAACTTTGGTAGAAACTTTACTAAAAGGGGCAAGTCTGGGGAAAAACTCACATTACCTTTGAGACAGGTAGGTATAATATTAGTTTTAGATGACTCCTGTTGTTGTTATGTGCTGTAGAGTAGGATCCGACTCACACTGACCCTGTACAGGGTTTCTGAGGCTGTAAATCTTTACAGAAACAGAAATCCTCATCTTTATCATGCAGAACAGCTGGTAGTTTTGAACTGCTGACCTTAAGGTTCACAGCCTGATTTGTAACCACTACGCTACCAGAGCTCCATGGGCTTAATTTGTTTTATCGTAGTGTTATTTATTGTGTTGCACAGATACCGTGGTTTTTTTTGCAGCAACCTTGCTTGTACAAGTCTATTGGCACCATTTTTCCTGACAGTGTGGGCTCACTTTGTGCTTCTGTGTCATATTTGGGTGATTCCCACAATATTTCAAACTTTCCCATAATGCTATTGAGTACTTAATAGACTACAGTACAGTGTGAACATAACGTCTATATACATGCATTGGGCAACCAAAAAAATTGTACGACTTGCTTTATTGAAATATTTGCTTTGTTGCAGTGGTCTGAAACCAAACCCTAAACATCCCTAAAGCATGCCTGTATTAATAATAGTAATAGCGCTTTTCTGAGTGCTTGCTAAATGCTAGACTCTGAGTTAAATGCTTCATGTTAATGATCTTGTTTAATTTTTACAATGGCCCTGCAGAGCAGGGTTGCTACTTTTCCCATTGCATAGATGAGGAAACAAAGGCTCAAAGGTTAAAAAAACTTCTGGTGGTGGTGGACAACCAGATGTCCAAGCCCAAACGTATGCTTCCAAATAAGTTAATATTAAGTCTCATAATTAGTTTCTTTTCTGATGTAGAAAAAGCTATATCTAAGAGAAGAAAAGCTGAGTAACACTGTTAATTTCTAATCCAGACAGCAGCATCTGGAAATTATGCATCCTGGGACCTTTAAGATGGTGTCGCTCCTAGGAAACCTATACAAGGTCGCTATGAGTCAGAAGCCACTCGACAGCTCTTAACAACAGCAAAAACTAACCTGAAAGTTGTCTGTTCAAATCATCCCAGTGGCATCACAAAAGAAAGTTCTGGTGATTTTGGTCCATATAGAAAACTCTCAGGGACAGTTCTACTCGGTAACACATAGGGTTGCCATGAGTTAGAACAGAGCCAAAAGCAATTGACTACAACAAAGTATTAGGTTTGAAAAAATATATACAGCCTCTGTTCTGTCTTCTTAGCCTTATTCTAATACACTGCCTTGGCTTCATCTGCTTGATTCATCTCAACCCATTTCCCCTCTATTTCTCTCTTTCAGTTTGTGAAGTAAAGGAGGACAAACATGATCTCCAAATTGAGAGAGTGATTAAAGGAAGGTTTGACTGCATTTGCTGTGGCACCAGCAGATACTTCTGTCTACAGTGATGTAGGTTAAATTGTGTCTCCCAAAAGGATATGTTGAAGTCTTAATTCCTGTACCTGTGAATATGACTCTGTTTGGAAATCGGGTCTGTGAAGATGAGGTCATATTGGAGTAGTGTAAAATCTCATCCAATATGGCTGCTTTTCTTGTGAAAGCAGAGAAGATATACAAAGACAGAGGCATAAAAAGTAGATGCCTACAGAGAAAGATACCGGAGCTGCAAGCGAGGGATGCCAAGGATCACTAGCTGCCAACAGATGCAAAGAGACAGGCATGGAATGAATTCTCCCTGAACCCTCAAAAGCGATCAGCTCAACCAATGCCCTAATTTCTGATGTCTAGCCTCCAGGATTGTGGCACAATACATTTCTGTTCTTATAGCACCACCCAGTTTGTGGCTCATTGTTACAGTATCCCTGGGAATTGAGTATGTATGCTTTTGTGAGGTTGATAACCTGAGAGGCACTGCATTTCTGCATTTCTGAGCTACAAGGTCCCCTGAGGACCCAGAACTCACCATCAAAGGGTTCAAAACTGGAAGACAGCAAGGGATTTCTCTTCTTCTTGAGGAAACTGAGGCTGGTGTCATCACCAGAGAATATGATGTGCTTGGGGGACATAGCCTAGGGACCCTGCTCAGGAGCATTTCCCAGAGAAGCAACAAGGACACCAAGCTGGTCTAAAGCTTTGTATCACCATCAAAAGAAAAAGTCAGGAAATGTACTTTCAGATGATGTGAGAATAAGAGAGAGATCTTTTCTCTGGGGGTTTTGTGTTTGTTTTTGGTGTGTGGTTTTTTAATGTCTATTTTGTTCATGGTAAAATGTAGGTTATGTGTTGGACTGTTTACCACAAGGCCAACAATTCAAATCCACCAGCCACTCCACTGGAGCAAGATGAGACTTTTTGCTATTATAAAAATTTATAGCCTCAGAAACCCTACACATGGTTCCTATGAGTCAGCACCGACTAGATGGCACACTACGACCACCACCAAAATTTATTACTGTGGTAAAACTCCTGATACTATACACATAAACTATTTTGGAGTTGTTGATAGGAGCTGCACATTGGCCCTACATACAACAGAGTAAAACAATGCCTGGCCCTGTGCCATCCTCACAACCTTCATGTTTCAGCCCATTGTGGGAGTAGCACTATGTCAATCCATCTCATTGAAGGCCTTCCTCTTTCTCACTGACTGTACTTTACCAAACATAAGATCCTTCTTTATGGACTGGTCCCTCCTGATAACCTATCCAAAGTACTTGAAATCTTCCCATTCTTGTTTCCAAGGAGCATTCTGGCTATATTTCTTCCAAGACAGAATTGTTTGTTCTTCTGGCAGTCCATGATATATTCAGTATTCTCTGCCAACACCATAATTCAAAGGCATCATCAATTCTTCTTTAGTCTTCCTTAGTCATTGACCAGCTTTCACATGCTTATGAGGTGATTTAAAATACTGTGGCTTGGGTAAGGCACTCC
Source organism: Chrysochloris asiatica (assembly GCF_000296735.1). Lineage (NCBI taxonomy): Eukaryota > Metazoa > Chordata > Mammalia > Afrosoricida > Chrysochloridae > Chrysochloris > Chrysochloris asiatica. The sequence goes on from NW_006408847.1 coordinate 60,547, forward strand.
TTCATCCTCAAACTGATAACCTAGCTTTTTAATACTTTAAAAAGGTCTTTTGCAGTTGATTTGCCCAATTCAATACATCTTTTGATTCCATGACTGCTGCTTCCATGAACATTGGTTTTGAATCCAAGTGAACTAAAATCCTTGACAACATCAATATTTTCTCCATTTATCATGATGTTCCTTGTTGGTTCAGTTGTGAGGATTTAGGTTTTCATTATGTCGAGGTGTAATCCATACTGAAGGCTGCACAGGGTCACTATGAGTCAAAATCAACTTGCTGACAACAGCTGGGCTTATAAAAAATGTTATAACTAACTATAGGGGTATTTTCATAAAAAACAAAAACATTTCTGCTAAAACACTCCAAAACAATGTTGCAGTCAGATTGTAAGGGCTGGAAATGTAAAGGTGGATGTTTTGAGGCAAAGGGAGGAGAGTGATGAACCTTACAGTCTAAGAACAGAGGTCCCTGGAACCATTGAAGGAGAAGAGCAGAGACTGGAACCCTACCCAGAGAAGCAGTGATGCCAGGGATGGAGGCAGAGATGATGACATGGGGAGTTGGAGCGGCTGGAGACTTTGGACCTGGAGAGAGAGAGGGGGGCTGTGTGTGGACGACAGGGGGGCAGGCTTGCAGGGTGTACCCTTTGGTTGGTGGATGATGCATGGAGGGGATTGTGACCATGGCAAGGAAATGATGTGCGACGGGATCAATGTGAAGCTGATGTCTTCCCAGGTGAACTATCACATAATTCACAATAAAGCATTAAAAAAAAAAAAAA
>NW_006408847.1:61428-78826 GCF_000296735.1 Chrysochloris asiatica
TAAAAAAAAAAAAAAAAAAGTTGCAGTCATTTTGTTGTCATTCCTTCTGACAGTGTCACCTAGTGCTGTATACATGCCCCACAACCCATTAGTGGAGAATGTGTTAGTGTAGGTTGTTATTAAGTACTGTGGAGTCATAGTGACCCTGCACAGAGTTTCCGAGGCTGCAAATCTTTACGGGAGCAGAAGTCCTCATCTTTCGTGCGTGGAACAGCTGGTAGTTTCAAACTGCCGACCTTGAGGTTAGCAGCCTGATTCATAACCACTACGCTACCAGAGCTCCTTACTGTTGGTTAGGCTGATATAATAAATAGACCCAAGCAAGAAATGACTCAACACATGTGTTTTTATCATGTAACTGCCCTGGGAGGGTACTTAGGTTCAGGAAGCAGCTGCCCTTCCCCAGATTTCTTCCTTTCTTATTCCCAAAAACCTTACCATCCACTACTACTAGTCTAAGTCAGGAGAACGGCAGCATAGGGGAGCGAGTAGAAAGATCATTCTAGGTCAGGAAGTAGCATATATTACTTCTATTCACATTCCCTTGGAGAGACCATAGTCATGTGACCACACCTAACTGCAAGGGAACCTGAGAAATATAGCCTAATTTGTGCCCAAATAAGTTGAGAACAAATATTGTTGGACAAATAGTGATGACTTCTACAGAAGTACAATTCCAGATGATGCCATCCAGAAGATGACTAAGAATTGATGAACATGGAAAAAGAACCTTGAATAAGCCATGATTGTAAATGGGGTGGTGCAGCATTTTAAACAGAATCACTGGGAAGACTATGACGTGAAGAAATAAAGGATGCCAGCTTCCACAAATGGAGTCGGCAGCCACAAACATAAGACCTGCTTTTATCTATGCTGTTGTTAATTGCCATCAGTTCAGTACTGACTCATAGCAACCCTGTATATATAGGGTTCCAAAGAGTGGCTGGAGAGTTTGAACCACTCACCTTGCGGTTAGCAGTCCTGTGGTACACCAGTGCCACACAAGGACTTTACCTTTATACAGGATGAAAAATGATTGCCTGAGTGTGTCACCATCAGGGATATTGTTTTCTGGCAGTCAGCAAACCTTGTTGACCTACCTCACACTGGTCCCAAGGAAAGTTTCCTCGATTCAGATCTTGCTTGATATACAGAAATGTATCACTTAATGTCCACATTCTTCTCTGCAAAATAGTACATTATGTGATTTGGATGTTGTGTGAACACCTTATTATACACAGGAATGACCATAATCGTTGGTGCAGTTAAGAAGTGCCATCATGTAGATTCCAACTCACAGTGACCTTATTTTAGGGTTTCTGAGGAGCTGCTGGTGGGTTTAAATCACTGACCTTGTGGTTAGCATTCCAGTGCTTATCCTATAGTGCCACAAACCAGGACTAAAATCCCTATAAAGCCCAGCATATGAAAAGCTTATGGCAGCATGCTGGACAAAGTTTAAAAGTCAAATCCACCAAATACAGGGGACTGGACTTGTTGCATGTGTAGCTGGGCAGCATAGGAACTGTACGAGTAGTCAGAGTGGGATTTTGCACTTATCTGGACACAGGGCAAGGGGTGGGTTTCAGGGTGCAAAGAGGTGGCTTTGGGGACTTGGAGGAGGTTGTGTGTATTGGTGGTGCTGACCTGGTGCTGGTGGCCCTGGTTGTCTGTCCTATTGGTGTGGTCTGCCTGATTTCTGATCATATGCAGCCTTGTGGAACTTGGAGCCTATGAGTACCCAGGGCCCAGCCCGTGCCGCCAGTATCCTCCAGAGAAGCAGAGAAGGCTCAGCTGCTGTGCTGCTGAATGAAGCCAGGAGGAGTGGGACCAGGAGGAGCATGAAGAGACACTGCGGGTGTTGTGATGTGTCCTGGAGCGAGCTCGGCAGCTTGTTCACTGTGCAGGTTTAGAGTCTTTAAAACCATTAGGGTGAAAAATAAACTAAAGGAGAGCTGCTTTATCTTTACAAAGAGAAAGAAAGAAAATGCATGGGACTATGGTAGGCTTCATATAATGTGGGTTACAAGGGGACTTCAAAAAGTTCATGGAAAAATGGAATTAAAAAATAATGGAATACTTCTACAAATATTTTTTAAAGTCCCTTCATGTGTGGTTAGACGTTGCCCAAGTGGAAGAAAGCAATGTTTACCTATACTTCAACTACATCTTCTTCTACCACCTGTCTGTCAGTTTGACATACTATGGTAGCCTAAATGTTGCTCTGATGCTGGGAGCTATGCCATCAGTATTTCAAATGCTAGCAGGATCACCCATGGGTGGACAGATTTCAGTGGAGGTTTCAGACTAAGATAGAGTAGGAAGAAAGACCTGGCTATCTACTTCTGAAAATTAGCTAGTGAAGACTTTCTGCATCATAAGAGAATATTGGCTGCATTTGCACTGAAAGATGACACCCTTAGGTTGCAAGGCACTCAGTCTATCCAGTGGCTACAGGAATGGATCTGAGCATGTCAGCAGTTATAAGGACAGTGCAGGACTAAGCAGAAGTTCATTCTATTTTACATGGGGTCATCATGAATAGTAGCTGACTTTAGGGCAATTAGCAACAACAACAACAAACAGGGCTGACTATGAAGAGGGCCATCAAAGACAATGGGTGGAATAGAAGACAGAAATGTAGGTACTCACAGTCTTGGATGTGTCATTCACCTGTTAAACTCACATGGAAAACTATAGGATCCACTCTATATAAATTCTGAACCTTGTAACTTACTATCTGTGGATCTGTGAGGACAGAATTATAAGGTAGCCCCCATGATTCATACCCACTGAATGCAGGTGGGACCTGTAATACAATGGTCTAATTATTCCTTTGATTAGTTTGTATTAAATGGCAAAGATGCTGTGATAGTCATTCCCACAACACTGCATTATGTAAAATTCCAGCATCTCAGACTGGAGAGAGATTCTCTGGTTGACTTTGAAGAGGTTGCCATGGTGTTAGAGGGCCATGTGTTTAAGATCTGAGGGCAGCCTCTAGGAGTGACCCTGTTCACAAACAACAAAAAGGAACTTCAGTCCTACAACTATAAGGAAATGAATTCTGCCAACAACCTTGTAATCCTGGAGGGAAATGTCAGGCCTGGCCAACACCTAAATTTCAACCTGGGGGTGCCCTGAATAGAGGAGTCAGTAAACTCATCTGGGACTCCTGGCCCACGGAAATGTTGGTATAATAAATCTGTGCTGTTTTAAGCTACTAAATTTGTAGTCATCTGTGATACAGCAGTAGAAACCTAGTACAGAGTCCTTGAGGAAATAACTTTTTTGAGCTTCTAGCTTTTTTGTTCTTGTTCATCTCTAAAATGGGCATTCCTTCTAGAGTTATTATTAGACCCACACAAAATAATGCATCTAAAAATGTTTTATAATCATCTAGTTATCAACATTGGAAAAAATTTATTAATAATAGTAACACCATAAATTAACATTGAAGGGGGAAAAAAAACACCCTAAGCATTTGTTTTAAACAAGTGTATCTCATTAGTGTTTATTTTTAGAAGTCATTCTGGTCTTTTCTGCTATTTCATGATCTATTTTTCCCTCCCTAGTAATCAGAGTTAGCAAGGCCTTCTGGCATGAGATTCAGTGTGATTCTGGGGATGCAAATCAGAATGTCTCTAGGGTGGATTGCATTGTGCAGGTTATTCCTATTTACTAAGAAACTGCAAGAACATTCTGAACATTTTCTGCCCTCCAGTCAACTCAAGTTCCGAATCATCTTGCTGGGTTTGCCTTTGCGGTGAAAATAAGAACTCAAGAACAAGACAAGATCAACAGAAAACTATCAATGTCATTGCAACATATTAGTTGAAAAAACAAAACAAAAACCCATTACCTTCAAGCTGATTCTGATTCATAGTGACCTTGTAGGAAAAAGCAGACTGCCACATAGTGTTTCCAAGGCTGTTATCTTTGCAAATGAGAGCAGACTGCCACATCATTCTCCCTAAGAGCTGCTAGCTGGTGGGCTCTGTTTCAGTTAGCAGTTAGTTGAACACTTAAACCATTTTGCCACTAGTGTTCTTATGCTAGTTGAATGACCGTCTAATTTGTAAAATTCTCAAAGGCTCTGTCTATTTAATTGGCTATAGGTATAGAGAAAAATATTTGGAGGAAAATTGTGGGGAGGGGTGTAGAGAGAATAATCTTATTGGTCAGTCAACAAGGTTTTTTTTTGAAAGAGCAAATATATAAAAATGCCCATCATTGATGTTAAGGAATTTGCAATATTAATTAAGAATTGAAAATGATCCCCAAATCTTGGGAAATATTCACAAAACAATTGACGAGTGATTAAAAAAAATCCACATGCAAGTTAAAGCCATATGCCTAAGATTATGCAGAGCAAAGATATATTGCTAATGACATTTCATATATGCATACTGACTTTTAACATTCAAATCACTTTAACACATATCAGCAGTTCAAACTAACCAGCCACTCCTCAGAAACCCTACACAGGGTCACTATGAGTTAGAACTGACTTAACTACAACAACAACAACATGCCTATTAGAATGAATAAAAGTTAAAAGATTGACCATACCAAATGCTGGTGAGTGGAGGATGTGGAGGAAACGGAACTAACTTTTAAACCCTGGGAACGGGAATGTAAATTACTATAACCACATTGGAAAATCACCACTTGTCTGCCGTTTGTCATGCTGTGGTAGCTTGTGTGTTGCTGTGATGCTAGAAGCTGTGTCACTGGTATTTTAAATAGCAGCAGGATGAGCCATGGTGGACAGGTTTCAGCAGAGCTTCCAAACTAAGACAGACTAGAAAGAAGCAGAGGTGGATCACTCCGGAATGGCTACCTTATGGATAGCATCAGATCATTGTCAAATTTAGTGCCAGAGTATGAGCCCCTCAGTACTCAAAATATGACTAAGGAAGAGATTCCTCTTCCCTACTTTGAAGAGTCAAAGTAGAGTTGACCTTAATGACTCTGAATGGAGCAAAGTTTTTGGGACTTTCATTTGCTGAAGTGGCACAACTCAAAACGAGAAGAAAAAGCTGCAAACATCCATTAACAATTGGAATGTGCAATTATCAATCAAGTATAAATCTAGGAAAATTGGAAGTTGTAAAAAATGAAATGGAACACATAAAGATCACTATCTTAGATATTAATGAGCTGAAATGGACTTGTATTGACCTTTTGAATCAGACAACGCTATGGCTTACTATGTCAGGAACAACAAATTGAAGACAATGGTGTCACATTCATACTAAAAAAAAAAGCATTTCAAAATCTATCTTGAAGTACAGTGCTATCTATGATAGGATAATATCTAGATCAGAAGAGGTGTGGAATGACATCAAGAACATCATACATGAATAAAGCAAAAGGTCATTTAAAATAAAGAAAAAGTAAAAATAAATGCCATAAGAGACTCTGAAACTTGCTGTTAAGCACAGAGAAGCTAAGCAACTGTAAGCAATGACGAAGTAAAAGACCTGAACAGAAGATTGCAACGAACAGCTGGAGAAGACAAAGTATTATAAAATGTGCAAAAACCTGGAGTTAGGAAACCAAAAGGAGAGAACAAGCTTAGTATTTTTAAGGTTGCAAGAACTGAAGAAAAAATTCAAGCCTCACATGACAATGTTGAAGGATTTTATGGGCAAAATAATGAATTATGCATGAAACATCAGATGAAGATGGAAAGAGTATAGAGTTAATGCCCCAGACTGCAAAGCCGTTTGAACTGCAAGGTCGGTGGTTCAAGCTCACCAGCTGCCCCTCAGAAACCCTATACAGGGTCGCTATGGGTCGGAACCGACTCAACGGTACTTAACAACAATAACATGGGAAAAATAATGAATGATGCGTGAAGCATCAAATGAAGATGGAAGGAGTATAGAATTGCTGTAGCAAAAAGAATTGGTTGATGAGCAACCATTTCAATAGCACATGATCAAGAACCAATAGTGTTGAAGAAAGAAGTCCAAACTACACTGAAGACATTGGCTAAAAACAAGTCTCCAGGAGTTGATGAAATCCAAATTGAAATATTTCAACAAACTGATGCAGCACTGGAGATTCTCATCGTCAATGTCAAGAAATTCAGAAGACAGCTAGCTATTTGGCCCACCAATTGTACTCATTCCACAGAAAAGTGACCCAACAGAATGCAGAGATCATCGAACAATATCATTAATATCACATGTAAGTAAAATGTTGCTGAAGATAATTTAAAAACAGTTGCAGCAGTACCGTGATAAGAACTGCCAGAAATTCAAGCCTACAGCACCACACCAGGACTCCCTGGGAACCCCTAGTGATCTTTAAGACCTTACAGGAAGTCTGTTGAGAATAACACTATTTCCCTAATAATGTTAAAATGATATTGACTCTTTCTTATTATATTGACATTTGTTTGGATGATGCAAAAGCAATGATGAATAAAACTACTGGCAACAGAGTACAAATCAAGACAGTGGCATCAAACTAAACAAGCAGTCATTGCATTCTTACCTGAGAAGAACTCACAGTAAAATACAATATAAAAGAAAAAGGGAAATACAAGCCCAAACTATTTTCTCTTAAAAATATCCTTGATGAAGCAATACAATTTATTAATTTTATTAGTTTTCCACCTTAGAATACAAGTCTTTTAATATTCTGAGGGACAAACGGGAAGCATGCATAAAGTCCTTAAGCTGCATGTTAAATTACATTTGTCTCAAAGCCTTTCACTTGTGGTATCGTTTAATCTACATGCTGAGCTTGCCATTCTTTTCTTCATGAAGTATCATTTCTACCTGAAAGAAGAGGGTTTATTTAACCCTATTTAGCTGCCTAAATAGAGTTACCCCAACTTGATAAGACATTTTCTCAAAAATTAACAAGGTGAGTCTATCACTTCAAAGAAGGAATATTTATTGCTAGTGATAAAATTTGAGTTTTCAAGCAAAAATTCGAATTTTGAAAATTCACTGACAGCTTCCCAGTACTTAAAGATGTTCTTAATAAATCGAGTGATGATGTCAACAAATGTAATTTGTAAGCATTATATAATAAAATAAATCAATATTTGGAAGACCTGTGTAAATTAGTGAATCAATATTTTCCAAACAACCAATCACATAATATGTGTTCATGGATAAAAGATACATTACAATTGGATTCACAGCAGGCCAATAAGGTTTAATGTAACAGAGGATGAAAAGTTAAAGGATATGGCTTCAGATTCAACAATGGTTCTAACTTTTAAGAAACTACCACTTACATGGTTTTGGTATAATATCAAAGAAGAATATTCACAAGTATCCAGAAAGTGTATCAAATATTTCTCTATTTCCCAACCATATATCTGTATGAATTGCATTTTCTTCATATACTTCAAATTGCAAATGATATGAGACTCTAGCTGTCTTCTATTTAATCTAAACTGTAAAGAAGTAGATTTGCAAAATGTGAAAATGTCACACTCTCACTACAGTTTTGTTTGTTTTAGAGAATATAATTGCTTTTCATTTAGAATATGTCATTTATGTCAACATGCTTGAGTTTGTTATAGTTAAGTATATTAATGAATAATGTTTAAATATCTGTTTTAATCTCTAATGTAGTAGACATTGATAGCTACAGCCCATATTAACAAGAGTTCTTTGGGGTCTTCAACAGTTTCTAAGATTTTAAAGTGTTGAAGAGCAAAGATGTCAGCTTGAGGACTACAGTGCGCCTGACCCAAGCCATGGTATTTTCAATAACCTCATATGAATGCGAAAGCTGGACAGTGAATAAGGAAGATCGTAGAAGAATTGATGCATTTGAATTATGATGTGAAAATATTGAAAGTACCATGGGCTGCCAAAAGAACAAACAGATGTGTGTTTGGAAGAAGTGTAGCCAGAGTGCTCCTTGGAGGCCAAGATGACCAAACACCATCTCTTATACTTTGGAAATATTGTCAGGAGGGAGCAGTTTCTGGAGAAGGATAACATGTTTGGTAGGGCGGAGGGTCAGAGAAAAAGAGGAAAACCCCCAGCAAGATGGATTGGCAAAGTGGCAACATCAGTGGGCTCAAGGGTGGCAACAATTGTGAGGTTGGCCCAGGACCGGGTAGTGTTTCATTCTGTTGTGCATAGGGTCGCTATGAGTCGGTACTGACTCGATGGTACCTAACAACAACAACAACGGAGTCCTGGTAGTGTAGTTGGCTAAGCATTGAATCACGAGGCCAATAGTTCAAATCCACCAGTTACTCCACAGGGAATGATGAAACTGTGTGCTCCTATGAAGATTTAGAGTCTTGGAAACCCTAAGGAGCAGATCTCCTCTGTACTGTAGGGTCATTATGAGTTGGCATCAACTCAATGGAAGTTATTAAAGAATTCTGAGACCCCAAACTCTAAGAACCGTTACTCTGGTAACAAGACAACATCTTTAATTTAACCAAACTCCAGTTAGAGTAGAATGACCCAAATACCTCCCTATGGTGCAGAGGTGTCACAGTATAAGACTGATGCAGTCTCTTCCAGACCCCCTGCAGATAACTTTGGATCTCCTTCAGTCTTGGCACATAGATATGTGTTCCATAAATATTTATTAAATAAAGGAGTGAATAAATAAATGAGCTTTCTTCTCTGTGCCACTTAAACAGGTCACACAGGACACAGTTACTTATGGACCGCCTACTCAATGCCAGATATTCTAAAACAATTCAACTCTATTTCCTTTCTTCCACACAACAACTTCATTAGGTAGGTCCAGAGAAGTCTGGGGACTTGTCTGAGTCACACAGCTAGTAGGTGGCAGTGCCAGGTGTTGGAACTATGAGTCAGCCCCTCAGCCCCATATTCTTTCCACATAGCATCTATGGATTTAAATACATTTACCCAATGTTGAGGAGTCCTGGTGTGGGGCTGCAGGTTAATGTACAATGTCTGTTTGAACCTTAAGGTGTGTGGATCAAGCTCATCAGCTGCTCCTTGGAAACCCTATACAGGGTTGCTATGAGTTGGGACCAACTCAAAGGCCCTTATCAACAACAACACCCAAAGCTATAAGTGGTGTTTAGGCCAAAAAATAAATGTGAATCTAATCATAAAAACTGGCTTGGGTAGATAGGTAGGTAGTTGATATGAAGGGTGAGCAGTTATTAACATTTTCTGAATGCCTTGCATGATCACCACCTACTTCTATTTCTTTAGACATCACATCTTCTGAATTGGCAAAACTCTTGGGCAATTTATCTAAAAAGCAGTTTGTTTTCATATGGATGAGTTTCAATTCCACAGATTTTAAATGAAAGGAATAGATAAGTTCATAGTAGGGAGACAATGAATCGGTTGCTTGTATCTCTGTGGTAAACATTATCTAATGCAATTTACCAGAAATTGTTGTCATTATCGCTTGTCTCTGGCCGTAAGGCAGCACTCAGAATGAGGTGTTACCATGGTGCCTCTGATCTCTTACAATTTTTCCTTTTGTTCTGTTTTACTTGGTAAATATTTTCTTGCTATGCTCTTAACCTAAAATAAGACAGCAGAGATCTGAATCACTAAGTGACCTTTAGCCGTCAATGCACTGTTAGATGGCAATAAGTTCATTAAGCTTCCTGTTAATTAACTTTAATAATTAGCTTTGATATGGTCCTACCAAATGGTTATTACCTTGGTTACGGACTGTTAACTCAGCCTGTCAATCAGAACATGTGTCCAAGTTTCCAAGGGGCAACCTGACCCTGTTTGGCAAGAAATATAGGATTTCACCAGATGCCATTAACTTTATGAGAGCAGTTCTCCAACAATGGAAGGGCCATTTGTACCCAACTTTGAAAAGTCCAAACTTCTGATCTTCATAAGGTATTTCTATTTTAATGAGGCATTGGCAGAATGAGTCATCCTGTCTTAATTTAAATCTAATTCCAAAAGACAAATCTGGTTTAAAAAAAAAAAAAAAAGTTGACAGATTTCTGTGGGTTCCACTCCCCCCTTCTTTAAAGGAAGTGTTCCTCTTTTAGAAAGACTGACGCACACAGAAGCCATTAATGGTAAATCAGTGTCTATGTTAGGGTTACCTTTCAAGTAAGTTACTTGCCAGCCCCACCCTTGTTTGGCTTCTCCGTGCCTGGAGACTCTAACTGGCCTGCAAAACACAGGCAGAACAAGCCAATGAATAATGAAGATGGACTTGAAAGAGCATGCAGCTCTCTCTGGCCACAATATCCTGCTAATAACTTCTAGAACTGCTTGATGTCAGGCTGCCCATGGAGCAGAGATGATACTTGTCAGCTAATTTGGCTTTTAATACCCTGAACATCCTGACTGCTCTGAGTTTGTTCCGTAGCCAAATTGTCTTGCCTGTTAAATTTGTAATGTATTTAGGGAATTCATTTTACATGTTTAGTAAAAATGGGGAACCCTGATGCTTTGTCTGGAGATGTGTGGGTCTCATAGAGCTGGGGAACACTAGCAAGGCAGCATGTTGGTGTTGTGATAGGTGAGCCAGGTGCAGCTCCCTTGGAGGACTTGGTGGGTATGTTTCTGTTCTTGACTTCAGAAGGAAAAAAAAAAATATATATATATATATATCCCAAATGCTGATATTTTTAGTTTCCACTTACTCTTTAACTACAAATAGTTATATGACTAAAATTTCCACCAGAGGTCTTTTAATGCCGGCTCCCTTTTAAACGAATGCCAAGGGTTTGAAAATTCACACTAAGATGGAATAATGTCGCATAAATAGAAAGGGCCTTAAAAAAAGAAGAAAGGACCAAAGAAAACAAAAGTCTTGGGTTTTCAATGGAGTTGTGTCAAAGTCCCGCTGTCCCTCCACTGGTTAAGGACAACAGTTACTTCCAGTCTGAAACTGAATCCACTGTGTAAGCAGTCTGGAGTCCTGCCTGCTCACTGCTTCAGGTTCCTGTCCAGTGCTTTTCAGGGTAATCGGAGCACTTGCAAAACGAGCATGGCACTCAAGGAAATGACCTGAAGGATATGCTGGGACAGACTCCAATATAGTCTGTCCACCTTACTGCAAGCACCAGGGACTGGAATGAGGCAAGAATTGGAAAGAAGAAGGGAAAGAGAGGAAAGGAATGTGGAAAATAAAAGTAAAACAGGGCTGAGAAGCAAATATGTGCTAATGGAGTCCTGTTGTTGTTGTTAAGTACCATGGAGTCAGTTCCTACTCATAGTGACCCTTACAGGGTTTCCGAGGCTGTAAATCTTTACGGGAGTAGAACACCTCATCATTCTCCCGCAAAACCGCTGGTAGTTTCGAATTGCTGACCTGGAGGTTAGCAGCCCGACTCGTAACCACTACGCTACCAGAGGGCATAAAAACCCAAGCCCGCTGCTGTAGAGTGGATTCCAACTCACATGGATCCTATATAGGGTTTCCAAGGCTGTCAGTCTTTCTGGGAGCCAAAAGCCTCCTCTTTCTACTGTGGAGCAGCTGGTAGAGTCGAACTGCTGATGCTGGTGTTAGCAGCCCGGAGCATAACTCGCTGACTGAGTAGGGAAAGGGGCTACTTAAAGTTCCGTGGGCTTTGATATGTCCATCATCCCAGGACAGCTGAGTGGCAACCGTGAGAACCAAACCAGCACATGCCTTATAAGGTCTCATTGCCTCAGCCCCTTCTGGGGAAATCACCCAGGAATACATTTCAGTTGCTTCCGCAGCCAGCTATGCACTTCTGGCTAATGCCATTAAAAACTTTTTAATTTTTATTGTTGGCATAAATAGTTATTGACTCCAACATTGGCTACATTAATTTTGTTTCAAGTCATAGACAGGATAAATCACTATTACACATATTAGTTTACAAATCTTGAACACATGATTCCAAAACTCATCTCTATTCCTAGCTCTATCTTCAATCCCTTGCTCCCTTGTCCTTCCAAATCTACCTGGGCAAAACCCAAGTTTGAATTAGCTCTACCGTCAGCATTATTTGTTCCTACACCCAGTCTGTAAAAAGAAAAAATTACCATCATGTGGTTTGGCGCCATGGTTAATCACTAGCCTCTGATTACAGCTGGACCCTTGTTGGTACTGTTCAGTCTTTTTCCTAAGTGCTGGTCACCAACTACTTCCAATCTCCTCCATGACTATTGCAAGTCCCACCAGGCATCTCAATTCCCATCCTGTTCCTTTGTTCCCTGTTCTAGCACCTGCCTAAGAAGCCTGGCCAGAACTCAGGGAGGCATCTGCAACGAATCCCTTTATCTTTTTTCATCAGCATCCAGTTTTGAAGATCTACCAACGCTCTCTTCTAAAAAGTTCTCAAGTTGGCTCTCTTTTTGCTGTCTCCATAATTGTGGTGAGTACAGGTCCCTATCAACTTTTGCTTGGGTCCAATGGCCTCTGAACTGTTATCCCTTTCTCTTGTTTGGTCACTGTGCTGGTCCCCTCATGTGCCTTGCCTCACGTCCTCTTGATGCAGCTTTTCAATGAGCCATTGTGGTGGCAATCAGCTTCTGAGAGCATCACACACAGCTGTGTGTTTCTCACATAGTTATGTACAGTGCCTGCTGAAAAGTTATTCACCAAACCCTGGAAGAGTGGTAAATGTATTGTGTCCTGGAGCAATTCTTGGTAAGCAAGGCGTGGGAGCCCTCGTTGCTTGGTTGCATGCTTCCTTCTCCTAACATAGCAAACAGTGACCAGTTCAAGAACACACCCTGTATTGGTTTCCTCTCCGTCCCTATTCTGTCCTTCCTAGACTCCATTTGGAGTCTGTGATGGTGCTAACAGTTAAGTGCTCAACTGTTCACTGAAAGGTTAGAGGTTTGAGTCCAACCAGAGACTTCTCCCAAGAAAAGTCTGACGATCTATTTCCAAAAATCAGCCATTGAAAACCTATGGAGCACAGTTCTATTCTGACACACATAAAGTGGACTCAACACCAACTTTTTATTTTTTATTTTTTAAGACTCCATTCTTATGCCTGGATCCTCTCCCAAAGTATCTACACACCAGCACTGACATCAAGCTCTAGTTCCTGTCTTGGTACCAATGTAAATAAGACTAAAATCGTTCATCCCTCAACAGTTCATGTTCTGCAATCCTGCATCTGACCTGGGGACAGATAAACATAAAAGAATCTGGCCTGTGTGAGTGTTTTTCATGTACAGAATTCCTTTGGAAACCTTGGGGAAGACTTAGAATGCATCCCTGCTGGGTTAGGAAAGTGTTCTCTGCAGGGCCCTAATGTTGACCTTGTGGTGGTGGTTGAAGTGTGGTCCAGTAGGCAGGAATGGTATGTGGTTAAATAAATGTCATTTGAATGAGTAGATTGAATGTCCTTGATGGTGGTGGTGGTGGTGCTGTGGAGTTGTTCCAACTCATAGCAACGCTGCTTAGAGTTTCAGAGACTGTAAATCTTTATGGTAGCAGAATATGTCGTCTTTCTCCCATGGAACAGCTGGTGATTTTGAACTTCTGACCTTCACGTTAGCAACCCACTTGTAACCACAACGCTAATCTGCTAATGTCCTTAGACACCTGAATTTCTTAATAAAAATATAGCTCCAAGTGGCAGGTTTTATTTCATAATATACTCTCAGACTTGCCCATACTTTAGGTTAGTTAATTCCCGCATGACAAGAATGCTCCACACTTCACAGAGCGGGTTACTTAGTCCGTGTGTATTGGAGTATTTTATGACAATTTTACAAGAGCAAAGATGACTTTAAGGAGAAGAAAAACCTAGTGAATCTTGTGAATCACCCTTAACACTGGGATGTTCACTATCAAAAGGAAGCAAACCAGTGTTACAGTAAGATGAATCAGAAAGTTTCCCCATTTTCCTGTTGCCTATTTCACTATGAAAGATCAATCTTTAAATTAATGAGAAACAAAATAATCCCACCACATGGGTCCTGAATAACAGGGGATACACCAGGAATACATCCGCATCTGGCTAAATGAAGTTATTAGATTTCTCCTGGCAATATTGAGCTACAACAATCTCAGTTGAAATGAATGCCCCTCCTCCTTCTGCCCTGTGTTCCCCCCACCCCACATACAGACACACACTCACCAACTCCCACCATCACCTCCAGAGACAAACTCAGCTCTCACCTCTAACCTGACTTTCCGAATCATCACTCATTTTTCTCACCTGGGGTCCAACTAGGAGGTTTATAAAAAGATGAGAGTAATTTATAGACACATTAGCCATTGCCACCTTGGTTTTAGTCTTCTATTTTTGTCTCAAGTGGGGCTGACCTTTTAGATTTACCAGGAACATATTTCCCTGCCTTTTCTTTAAAAGCATTTGTCCTTTTTTCTCTTATCTCAACTCCATTTGAGGTCATGTTCTCTCTCCCAACTCTATGAAGCCATACAGTTTCAGGAAGTTTATAAATTGGGAAATAGTTTTTAAATCCATTTTCTGTATTAATTTGTATATGTTGTTGTTGTTGTTGTTGTTAAGTACTGTCAGGTTGGTTCCTGCTCAATAGCAACCCTGATTAAGGTTTCCGAAGAGTGGCTGGTAAATTTGAGCAGCCGATCTTGTGGCTCAAACTGACCTTGTAGTCCAGTGGCAAGTTAAATACTAAATACATCATATATATATACATATATATATATTTTTTTTTTTAATGAAAGTAGTTTTATACTCTGATGGTGGTAGTGGTGGTGGTTGTGTGGCATGGAGTCAGTTTTCGAGTCATAGCATTTCCAAGGCTGTAAATCTTTTGGGGAGCAGAAAGCCTCATCTTTCTCCTGAGCAGCTACTAGTAGATTCAAACTGCTGACCTTGCAATTAGCAGTCAAGCTCATAATCCACTATGCTACCAGAGCTTCTTTATATTCTGTGCGACATTTTAAAGATATGCCCACACACTTATTGTCATGCTTCTCTTCAAAAGGTGGAGCTTTGTTGTCCTCCTTTCAAGTATCTTCTGTACTTATTGACTGACTGACTGACTGACTGACTGACTCACTCACTCACTCACTCACTCACTCATTCACTCACTAAAACTAGGAGTCCTGGTGTGGTTCTGTGTGAATGCACTGGACTGTAAAGTTGTTTTGAACTGCAAGGTTGGTAGTTCAAGCTCACCAACTGCTCTTTGGAAACCCCATGCAGGGTTGCTATGTGTTGGAACCAATTTGATGGCACTTAACAACAACAACAACTAGAAAGTTGGAGGACTGAGTCCACTCAAAAACACTTCAGAAGAATGGTTTGAAAAAGCAGCCATTTAAAATTCTAGAGTGTAGTTCTGCTCTGACATGCATGCGGTCTCCATGAATTGGAATTTACTCAAGAGCAATTGGTTGGATTCTTTTGGCTTCAGTCAGATAACAGAAGTGATGATATCTGACTATCAAGATGACATAAAAGGCATCGCAGCTTAGTCTTTGCTCTTGCTCTTGAATGACATGTTTTGAGGGAAGCCAGCTGCCATGCTGTGAGATACTCTGGCAGCCCCATGGAAAGACCCATGTAGCAAGGAACTAATGACCTCTTGCTTACAGCAGCATTAACTTGCCAAACAAGCATGTGAGTAAAGCACCCTAGAAGCAGATCCTACAGCCCCAGGTCACAGTGACCCTGTATAGGGTTTCTGAGGAGCAGCTGGTGGGTTTGAATTGCTTACCTTGTGGTTCACATCCCAGGGCTGATCCTACAGCGCCACATCAGGAGTTGATGTGTGCAGCTTTTTCTCCTAGCTTTAAGTTGTGTCCCATCAACAAATTAAGATCTAGAAAGCTTTACTCCATTCGTATCATCATAGACAACTCTACTTTGAGGAAGCAGCTCTTTCCCAGTCATATTTGAACCTAACCTGAGGTGTTCATCTCCTAGACTATATCTGACAATGCTTTAGATGTTCAGTGGGTTAATATTCAGAAGCAATGAGGTGTTCATCTCCTAGACTATATCTGACAATTCATTAGATGTTCAGTGGGTTAATATTCAGAAGCAACCTGCCAGTCCTTCCTAGTCTGTCTTAGTCTGGAACTTCAGCTGACACCTGTCCACCATGGATGATCCTGCTGGTATTTAAAATACCCATGGCATAGCTTCCAGAATCACAGCAACACACAAGCCACCAGAGTACGACTAACTGACAGACGAGTGGAAGCATGTCAGAGTGGCCAAAGGTACTAAAGCAATAACCAGGGACAGGGACTGTTGAAGAATTCCTAGGTTGAGAATCATGGTTCAGAGCAAATAACAGAATTTGTTTACTCTTTGGTTATATTCTCTTTTCCCAAAAATTGTAAAGTAAATTACCAAAAAACATGCAAGAAAGTCATCATACAAATGTTCTCTTTTCCCCAAAATTGTAAATTACCTAAAAACATGCAAGAAAGTCATCATATCAATGTTGCTTGGTGCCATCAGGCTTTTTTTCTTTTGACCCTATGCATAACAGAAGAAAACACTGCCTGGTCCTGTACCATACCTGCAATTGTTACTATGTTTGAGTCCATTGTTTCTGCCACTTCGTCAATCCATCTTGTTGGGGGTATTCCTCTTGTTTATTGACTCTCCACTTTACCAAGCATGATGTCCTTCTCCAGAGACTGGTCTTTCCTACAACATGACCAAAGTATAAGAGACAAAGTCTTGCCATTCTCGCTTCTAAGGAACATTTTGGATGTACTTCTCCCAAGATAGATTTATTTGTTCTTCTAGCAGTCCATGGTATTTTCAATATTCTTCGTCATGACCATAATTCAAACACATCAATTTTTCTACAGTCTTTCTGCTAGCATAGTTTATTATGAGCTAAGCTGCTAAACACAAGGTCAATAGTTCAAATCTACCAGTTACTCCATAGGAGAAAGATGAGGATTTATGCCCCATAAAGAATTACAGCCTTAGAAACTCTATACAGGGTCACTGTAAGTTGAAACTGACTCCATAGCACAAAACCACTACCATGGTTATTACTATTGGTGGTTCAGTGCAAGAAATCTCACCTTTTTTTACAGGAAACACAGGAATGATTCCTGGCCAATGAATCTTATGCAAAGACACTACTTGTTTCCCAGTGGAGGTTATATGTTGCTATAGTGCTGAATTTCTAATCTAGTCTAAGGAGTAGCAAGAAAGACATGGTGATCTACTTCCAAAACTCAGCCAATGAAAACGCTATGCATCACAAAAGTAGATCAGCAACTGACCATGGAGATAAAGCAGGACCAGGCAGCATTTTGGAAATCATCAGATAATCTCTTTGATATCCCATGTGAGTAAAGTTTTACTAAAAGTAATAAAGAAACTACTGCAACCATAGATTGGCAGAGACCATCCACAGGTTCAAGCCAGATTCAGGAGAGGATGTGGAACAAGGGATATCATTGCTGACATCAGATGGATCTTGGCTGAAAGCAGAGAATATCAAAAAGATGTTTATCTGTGCTTTATTGACTGTGCAAAGGCCTT
>NW_006408847.1:80856-82634 GCF_000296735.1 Chrysochloris asiatica
CTATTGCATTTCGTTTCATTGCAATGATTATAATCCCCTGTATGCATCATCATTCAACAGTATTTGCTTAGTTTCTATTTCCTCTGGAATTTTTTTTTTTTTTTTTGATGTACACCAAAACACTCAGGAATATACAATCATTCAGACACCCAAAGGGCATACCCTGCTCCCAGACCACCAGCACACAGTCCCTCTTCTTCCATGAATCTAGAGTCTCCAGCCACTCCATCTCTCCATTTCATCATCTCTGCCTCCATCTCTGGCATTGCTGCTTCTCTGAATACGGTCCCACACTCCGCTCCTGCTCGTCTGCCTTTAGAGTCCCAGGGTCCTCCATTCCTGGACTGCAAGATCAACCACTCCCCACTTTTTTGCTGCAAAACGTCTACCTTTACAGTTGCAACAATCACAAGCAGTGATTGAACCATAATAGTCTTATCCCCATCTCCTTTCACCAGCCCTGTCTAGACAGGTTGAAAACCACTCAATGGAGATTCTACCTTTCCCCCCACCCTCTGAAACTAAACTCTGTCTTGAAAACTTGTAAGCCAATCACTTTGTGCTCTTATAAACCACCCCCTCATTTAAGATAGCCAGTGTCTAAGTTGCCCATCCCTATCAATCCTGTGTACAGAGGGAATGGGAATGATCCTTGATGTAGCGTCTTCCTCCAATCTTGATGCCACATTTTTCTTCATACAATCTAGTTTCTTGGATTATTTGATCAGCATAAAGATTGAATAAGTGTGGTGAAAGAATACAACCCTAGTACACACCTTTCCTGATTTTAAATCATTCTTTACTGATACCAGAAAGGAAATTAAGTTTTTTCTAACATTGAATTTAAAACAAAGTTCTCCTGTAGACTTTAATATAGCTGCTGATCCAGGTAAAAGATAAAGCCCTCAGTCAGAATTTCAGAGATATTGTATTATCACAATCTATTTGACTTTGACTTTGAGTCTTCAGTAAAGGGAGGAGAGCAACGAGGGTAGGCATAATAATAAGTTACAGAAAATAAAAGGTGTTTCTTTGACCTAAGTGCTGCTAGATCTTTTGAAAGTAGCATGCAAATATATGTTTTAAAAAATAATTTTGATCTGAACTGAGGCATTTACTTTTCTTTCTCTTTCTGTTGGTTTATATATAGCACTAAATTTTTCTTGGGAGCAATTTAAAATAGCTCTGCTTATCTCTCTGTTTATATGCCAGGTCTTGGCTTTGGTCTATACATTCTTTCTTCTATCTTGGACTTTGCCTGAGAATCTGAATCCTTCAGCACATTCCACCAATTCTTGACCTCTTGTTATCCTCACTAGACTCCCTGGATTTTGTTCAAAGTCAGGCAGGGAGCTGCACAGGGCATAGAATGCATAGGCTGCAGGACTGCCCAGGGTCATATTTGTTTTATTAAGTTTTCAAAGAGTTCTGCCCTGGAGCTGTGCTTCAGAGAGAGAGAAAGCTTGACTCAGTTCTATGAGGTGCAGGGAGGAGCCCTACCTCAGTTAGTCTGGGCCATCAATTACCATCTAGTGTACTCTAATTCATGGGAACCCCATGTGTGTGAAAGTAGAACTGCACATTAAAAAATCCAGAGTTTTGTTGTGGAACAATATACACTTGTCTGGGGATATTCATCAGCTACATGCTCAAATTTATGATATAAGTAATTCTCAAAGTGAACACTGAGTGGCTACTAATTTGCTACCCCTGCTAGAGAGTAAGATCCCCTAAGAACTGGATTGAACCTCAGCATAGTGATCCTGCTTGGTCACCTT
>NW_006408847.1:83299-97223 GCF_000296735.1 Chrysochloris asiatica
AATCCAGAGTTTTTAATGGCTGATCTTTGGAAGTAGATACTCAAAGATTTTCTTATGAAGTGCCTCTGGATGAACTTAAACCATGAATCTTTCATTTAGCAATCAAGGGTATTTACTGGTTGTTCCTTTCTGGGGCTCCTGAGCCATAGAAATATGGAAAATACAAAAGAGCTTCAAAAAGTTTATGGAAAATGGAGTTGAAAGACAACGGAATTTTCCTTGCATTTTTTTTTAAGTGTTTTATTGTGTATTTTATGATAGTTTACATGGGAGAACATTAGTTTTACATTCATCCTATCGTACATCATTTCATTGCCATGGTTGCAATCCCCTCCATGCATCATCAACCAACCAAAGGGTATACCCTGCAAGCCTGCCCCCTACACTATCCCCCCTCTCAGTTCTTCGGCACACAGTCCCTCTCCCTCTCTGGATCTAAAGTCCCCAGCTGCTCCATCGCTCCACATCATTGTCTCTGCCTCCATCTCAGGCATCACTGCTTCTCTGGGCAGGGTCTCGCTCTTGGCTCTTCTCCGTTGATGGTCCTAGGGACCTCCGCTCCTAGACTGGAAAGTTATTCCCTCCCTTCCTTGCCTCTTTTTATGTACTAGTATAGAGTCCTGGTGTGGCACTCTGGGTTAATGCGCCAGACTGCAAAGCTGTTTGAACTACAAGGTCAGCAGTTCAAGCTCCCCAGCTGCTCCTTGGAAACCCTACACAGGGTCGCTATGGGTAGGAATCGACTTGACGGCACTTAACAACAACATAGCATTCAACCACAAGGCCAGTTTTGACCTCAAGGTTGGTGGTTCAAACTCACCAACTGCTCCTAGGAAACCCTATACAGGGTCGCTTTGAGTTGGAACAAACTTGACAGCACTTAACAACAACAACTTAGCTACAGTGGTCCTGGTGTGGCACGGTAGGATAAAGCACTGTACCTCAAGGTTGATTTGAATCACAAGATCGGTGGTTCAAACTCACCAGCCGTTCCTTGACAATCCTATACAGGGTCGCTATGAGTCTAAACAGACATGATAGCACTTAACACTAACAACAACATGTTTTCCAGAGACCAGAATATGTTTCTGGTGACCTTCATATTATTCTCAATACTCAGGACAGTGCCGGAGCCTAGTAGATCACCAATAATCATTTGTTGGATGAATCAATGATTCATGAATGAAAATGTCTGGTTTCATGAATTGTAACAGATGTTAGCCCATGGATAGCAGTTTCTGTGTGATGAGGATGAATTCTTCTACTTGGTACGGCATGCCCAGTACTGAAGAGATCATGGGCATCTGAGGAGATCATGTCAGACACCAGGGGACCTGAAACACTACCTCCTCTACTTAAACCATATGGAGACCATGTCTGACTTCCCCTGGCTTCACAAAGACGAAAGAGAATCAAACTCAAAATCAACCCGAGACTGATTGCTATGAAGCAGAGGTCAGACATGCTCCCATCCTACAACCTTCTTTAACCTATTCTGACACCAACCATCCCACAGCAATCTCTGCTTCACATCTGGGTTTGATAATTCATTGCAATGGCCACACGAAATTCATAACAATACTCACAAGTATGGGGCTTATTAGGGAAGTGAAGAGGGTACAACTCAGGATCAAAAAAGCTCAGGATGCAGCAGTTGTATAGTCAGGAATGCCTTTGTCTGTCATATCTCAGGCCCCGTCACTCTTGTTTTAGGTTTCTCAGCCATGTGGTCTTTTGGTCTCTGCCCTGCTTGAACAAGTATTACAAAACTGCTTTAGCCAGTCTGTGAATGCCAAAATGACATATTCTTCAAGCCAGACTCCTGCTCGTAGGCAGTCAGCATTACTCAGTCCATGGGTCTAGAGCCCGAAGCTGCTCTGTCTGTCCATGCTACCACCCCTGCCATTGCTGTTTCTCACATTTCAGTCATGTTTTTCCTTCTCCATGGTCTGGGATCTTCCATTTCTGCTTCTAATATGGTTCCTTTTAAACCTAACTGGAGGGCAAAATTTACCAATCTCAGCCATAGAGTCCTGTATACTTTGTTTGCATTGTCCAACAACAACTCAATTGGTGGAAATTAAGAAAACTTTGCATAGAAAAGCCATATCAAGTAAATTCAAGGTACCACGTTCTCTCTCTCAATGAACACAGGAGAGAAGGCACGGCCAGAGAATGTGGCCTCATAAATGAAGCATGGCATCTCTAAGTCTTTCTTAAAAACTCAGTTTTGTTAGCTGCTATTGCAAAGGAGCTCTGGTAGTGTAGTGGTTACGAATCGGGCTGCTAACCTCAAGGTCAGCAGTTTAAAACTACCAGCAGTTCTGCGGGAGAAAGATGAGGCTTTCTGCTCCCGTAAAGATTTACAGCCTGTGCAGGGTCACTATGAGTCAGAACTGACTCCACGGCATGTAACAATAACACCAATTGCTTAGAGTGAAACTCTGCCCAGTCCTGCACATCCCACATGACCAGTTGCATATTGGACCATTGTAATCCAAGGGTTTTCATTGGCTGAGTTTTCGAAGTAGTTCATCAGGTCATTCTTTCTAGTAGATCTTAGTCTGGAATTCTGCTAAAACCTGTTCAGTATCATAGCAATATGCAAGCCTCAACATACTTGTGTTGGCTGAGAATGAGATGCATCAGCCAGGAATTGAGCTTGGATCTCCTTCATGGAAGACAAGGACAACCAATGCCTAACACACCCACTATTGTTGATGTTGTTATGCATGAATGAGATGGTTCTGACTCATAGCAACCCTATGCACAACAGAATGAAGCACTGCCTGGTCCTACATCATCCTCATAATCGCTGTTTTCTTTGAGCCCATTGTTGCTGCCACTCTGTCAATCCATCTTGTTGGGGGTGGGGATGGGGGGTCTTCCTTTTTTTTTTTTTGCTGACCCTCCACTTTTCCAAGCATGATTCCATTCTCCATGGACTGGCCCCTCCTAACAGCATTTCCAAAAAAATGTAAGACAAAGTCTAGCCACTTTGCTTCTGGCTGCATTTCTTCCAAGACAGATTTGTTTGTTCTTCAGGCAGTCCATGAAACTTTCAATATTCTTCTACAACACCATGATTCAAATACATTGATTCTTCTGCAGTCTTCCTTATTCGTTGTCGTTGTCCAACTTTCACATGCATATGAAGCAATTGAAAATATCATGGCTTGAGTCAGGTGTACCTTAGTCCTCAAACTGACATTTTGCTCTTGAACACTTTAAAGAGGGCTTTTGCAACAGATTTGTCTAACGCAATAGTCATTTGATTTCTTGACTGCTGCTTCCATGAGTGTTGATTGTGG
Organism: Chrysochloris asiatica; assembly: GCF_000296735.1. Lineage (NCBI taxonomy): Eukaryota > Metazoa > Chordata > Mammalia > Afrosoricida > Chrysochloridae > Chrysochloris > Chrysochloris asiatica. The sequence continues at coordinate 86,611 of NW_006408847.1, forward strand.
ATCTAAGCAAAATGAAGATTGAAGCCTTTGGCAATGGCAATCTTTTCGCCAATTATCATGATATTTATTGGTCCAGTGGTAAGGATTTTGTTTTCTTTACATTGAGGTACAATCCATATTGATGGCTGCAATCTTTAATCTTCATCAGTAAGTATTTTTAAGTCCTGTTCTCTTCCAGCAAGGAAGCCCACAACCACTTTTACTTGTTTTGTGTGCTGTCGAGTCAGTTCCAACTCCTAGTAACCCTATATAGATTTTCTGAGGAGTGACTAGTGGGTTTGAACCACTGACTTTGCAGTTAGCAATCTAGTACTTATCCTACAGTGTCACACAAGGACTCACACACCCACTGTTGTTGTTAGGTGCCATCGAGTCGGTACCAACCCATAGCGACCTTACGCACAGCAGAATGAAACACTGCCTGATCCTGGGCCAAACATACCCACAAGGCACCTTTAAAGACAAACTGCTTAGATTTAAATTCCAGCTCTGGGAATTACTAGCTGAGTGACCTCAGGCAAGTTATTTAATCTGCTGGTAACTCCAGTTTTTATTTATATATGGGAAATCATAAACATACTACTTCACAGAGTGATATAAATGTTAAATGAGTTAATACTCATGAAGCTCTTGGCCAGTGGCATGTGGTAAGTACTCAGTAAGCATTAGCTTTTAATATTATTATTTAACCATAAGAAAGGGAACATGATAGCCCTTTAGGATAAGCACTGGACTGTTAACCACAAGGTTGGTGGTTCAAGTCAACCAGCTACTCTGTGGGAGACATATGAGACTTTCTGTTCCCCAAAAGATTTACGGTCTCAGAAACCTTATATAGGGTCACTGTCAGTTGGAGATGACTTAAAGACAATTAACAACATGGTCAGACTTTGTCTCTCACACATCAGACATATTATCAGGAGGTATCAGTCCCTAGAGAAGGATATCATGCATGGAAACGAGGAGGGTCAGCGACAAGGAGGAACACCTCCAATGAGATGGATTGGTACAGTGGCAGCACCAATGGGCTCAAGCGTAACTCATGTGAGGATGGCACAGGACCAGACAGTGTTTCATTTTGTTGTGCATAGGGTCACTAAGTGTGGGAACTGACTCTACAGCACCTAACCACCACAACAACAACCCTAAGAAAAGTATTGTAGGTAATTCAAATACAAGAATTGGTTCCTGCCTTCAATTGAAATGAAAAACGAATACACAAAAGTAGCCTGAGGCATTTTTTGCTAACATTCTTCTGGGCCACCACGGGAAAGGAAAGGGAAGAGGAGGAAGGTACCATGGCAACCAGATTCAGAATCTCTAGTGGAGTCTTTCCAACCCCTCTGTGTGTTGGAGTGCCATCAGCACCTGGTTTCTTTGGGTGTCAAATCCTCCTCAGCATTTTCAGTCCTTGCAGTCATCACCTAAGGGTTCCATTTTTGTGCCAGAGCCTTGGAGGGACAGCTGACCCTCTCCTAGTATTAAAGTCTTAGCCCTAGAGCTCCTGTCAGAAGTCCCAAGGTCGCCATTATCCACACTGCTGTGATGATGTTGCATGCACTCCTTGGTGATCCTTGGTTGACCCATCACTAGGAGCAGGATGTGATTGCACAGGCTTCTACATCAGCACTAGAGGAGCTATTTGGCTTTGCACCAGGGCTTCCAGGAGTTGTGACATTTTCTCTCCAATCATGATTGTGTGCTGAATGAGCACCTCTACTTGTATTGATGTAGAAGGAGAGGAGCTTTTGTGGAGCTAGGGAGTGTGGAGAGTTCAAGGAAGAAAGGAGCAGAAGTTAGAACTCCCAGTTTCTTGCACTGCTGGCTCTCACTTTTTTCCAGCTGTTCTTAAAATATTACCTTCCCGGTAGGGCCTTCAGTCCTTCATATATAAAACTAATTATCCCCAGTGCTCCAATCTCTCTAGATACAATATATTTTACTTACACATCTGCTTCCTCTATTAAAATATAATATTTATGAAGGCACGGATTTTTGTCAGTTTTGTTCATTGATCAATAGCCTCTTCTTTGATTAGCAGTATTACATAGTAGGCACTCCCTAAATATGTGTTGAGGGAATGCATACAGAAATGAATGAATGAACTCTGACACTGTGAGTTTGTGGTCTTCAGAAGCACAGTGAAGGTGCATGAATCTTACTCCCTTTCACTGATAGCAATAGCCAATGTGAATGGAAGGTGCTCTCATAGGTTCCCAGTGCATTTTCAATCTGGTTCCATCAATCATGAAGTTAATGAACCTCCCACAGGGTCATGGCAATAGGTGATTTGTCCTAGCTACAAATGGAGTAGCAGTTGTTTGGTGCCATCATGTCATTTCCAATTCACAGCAACCCTGTGCACAACAAAATGAAATACTCCCTGGTCCTGCAGCAATCTGACAATATACCTGAACCCACTGTTGCAGACTCTGAGTCAGTCCATGTTTTGAGGGTCTTCCTTTTTTTTTTGTTGATGACTCTCTACTCTACCAAGCATGATGTCTTTCTCCAGGAACTGGTCTCTCTGGATTACAAATCCAAAGTACATGAGATTAAGACATGACATCCTTGTTTCTAAATAATATTCTGTCTGTATTACCCCCGAGACAGATTTGTACATTTTTCTGGTAGTCCATGGTATACTTAATATTCTTTGCCAACACCATAATTCAAAGGCATCAATTCTTCTCTATTCTTTCTTCTTCTTTTTTAAAAATATTTTATTGTGAATTACGTGATAGTTTTCATGGGAGAACATTAGATTTACATTCATTCTATCATGTATCGTTTCATTGCCATGGTTATAATCCCCTCCATGCATCATCAAGAGTATACCCCGCATATCTGCCCCTCGGTTGTCAGCACACAGCCCCTCTCCCTCTCTGGGTCTAGAGTCCCCAGCCACTTCATCTCTCTATGTCATCATCTCTGCCTCCATCTCTGGCATCACTGTTTCTCTGCATAGGGTCCTGCACTCCGTTTTCTCCCTTGATGGTCCGAGGGACCTCTGATCCTGGACTGCAAAGTCAACCACTCCCCTCCTTTTGCTACAAAATGTCCACCTTTACATCTCCAACCCTCACAGTCAATCCTGATAGCAATTATTTACTATTGTACCACAAAAGTCCTATCCCCATCTCCTTTCATCAGCCCCATCTCTATTCTTTCTTATTCACTGTCCAGCTTTCAAACACATATGCTGTTGTCATGTGCCATTGAATTGGTTCCACCTCCTAGAGACCCTGTATAAGGTTTCCAAGACTGTAAATCTTTATGGAAGTAGAAAGCCTCATCTTTCTCCTACAGAGTGGCTGGTGAATTCTAACTGCTAACCTTGCAATTAAGGGGCCAAGATCTAACCCACTATGTTACTGGTTCTCCTTTCAAATGCATATGAGGTGATTCTTGGTTGACCCATCACTAGGAGCAAGATGTGACCAGGGGCATCTTAGTCCTCAGGGATGTCTTTGCTTTTCATTGCTTTAAGAGGTCTTTTGCAGCAGATTTACCTAACACAAAACATCATTTGTAGAACTAAGATTTATGCTATTCACATTGGATTGCTTATAATTATCATCTCTTAAAAACCATCTTACCTGGTGGTGGTGATGGTGTGTCCTGGAGTCCGTTCAGACTCAAAACAACCCTGTGTAGGGTTTCCAAGGCTGTAAATCTTTATTGTTGTTTCTGTAGGGTGCCATCGAGTAGATTCTGACTCATAGTGACCTTATGCATAATAGAATAAAACACTGCCTGGTCCTACACCATCCTCACAGTTGTTGTCATGCCTGAGTCCATTAGGCCAATCCATCTTGTTGGGGGTCTTCCTCTTTTTTGATGACTCTCCACTTTACCAAGCAAGATGTCATTTTCCAGGGCTTAGTCCCTCCTGATAATATGTGTGAAATACAAGAGACAGCGTATCACCACCCTGGCTTCTAAGGAGCACTCTATCTGTACTTCTTCCAACACAGATTTGTTTGTTCTTCTAGCAGTCCATGGTACTTTTAATATTCTTCTCAAACACCATAACTCAAGTGCATCAGTTCTTCTACATTCTTCCTTATTCATTGTCAAACTTTCACACACCTATGAGGCTATTGAAAATACCGTGACTTGGGTCAGGTATACTTTAGTCCTCAAAATGATATCTTTGCTCTTCAACACTTTAAAGAGATCTTGTGCAGCACATTTGTTTAAATCTTTATGGAAGAAGAAAGGCTCATCTTTTCCCCATGGAGTGGTTGGTAGCTTCGAGCTGCTAACCTTGTGGTTTGCAGCCGAACTGGTAACCTACTAGACTACCAGGGATCTTTCCTTTTATGTAGATACTATTATTATTCCTGGTAAAGTAGTGAGTTGTGTGTTAGGCTGCTAGCCACAAGGTCAGCAGTTCAGATCCACCAGCCACTCCATGGGAGAAAAATGAAGCTTTCTAATCCCTTAAAGCTGTACAGCGTTGGAAACCCCATACAGGATCACTATGAGTTGGAATCGACTTGACAACACAGAGTTTTGGAGCGGTTAATTCATTAATGTACCTAGAAGTACAGTAAAAGAGGTCAAATGTTGTTATTTAGTGCCATTGAGTCCATTTTGACACATAGTGACCCTATATAGGGTTTCCAAGGAGCAGCTGATGGGTCTAAACTGTTGACCTTATGGTTTCTAGTTCAGTTCTGATCCTACAGCACCACACCAGGAGTCCAAGAGGTTAAGTTAAATAACTACCCCCCAAAATGATACATATAGTAAGTAACAAAGGAACCCTAGTGATATAAACAAGTAAGTGCTTTGATGCTAACTGAAAACTTGGTGCCTGAACCCACAAATATTTCTGTGGGAGAAAGACTTGGCAATTTGCTTACATAAAGATTACAGGCAAGAAAACCCTGTGAGGCAGTTCTACTTTGTCACATGGGGTTGCTTTTAGTTGGAATCAACCTGATGGTACTCAACAATAACATAAGAAGCAGATCTAGGAACTGAACTCAGTTCTCTAAGATTCCCCAGTCCCTGCTTTTACCGTGCACTCTCATCTGTTTTTGTTTTTGTAGGTATTATCAGCTGTGTGAGTCTGCTTACCAGATGGCCTTCTAATCTCTCTCCTATTGCTACATTATTAATCTCTAAATTGTTTTATGGTGAGAACAACAGTTACAGAAAGGGGACTTCTATATGGGGATGGCTTCATGGACATGCTGCTGATATTTCATGTGGAGCCTGGAGGGTGGGTTAGGTTTGAGTAAAGTAAGAAGAGACAGAAGCTTACCATAGCTGGGGAAAAACACTGGAATCCATCAATATGGCAACTGCCATGATGGGAAGCAAACAGACACAACTGTGTCTAGTTACCGTGTTACTAGTAACATAAAACTGCGAACCTGATTTAGTCAAATATTTAGCTGGTAGTTGTTTCCTGCTTCAGTCTGCTCTGAAACAAATAAACAATTCCTTGCAATCTTCCATTTTCTGATTATCTACAATGCACTGAGCATTGTTTGGTAGATGCCTGTCAGGAGAATGGTTGATGCTTAAGGCCGAGTTCTGCAAGTAGCAAAATCCCACAGGCTGGAAGCTTTCCCTGGGCATGCTCACTTCTTAGACTGCATCATGCTAAGCCTGGGGACAGACAGCTGCCACATGCCCTTTGAATGGTCTGGGTATAAGAGGCCAATAGAGATTGATGTGACTCCTCTGGAAGCTGAGAACCAGGAATCTCTCTGGTCCTAGCATCTTCACAGGATGGAGTAGAAGGTACCCTCAGATACCCATGGAGGCTGGCAATCTGCAAAGTGAATTTATTCTGCCAAGTAGAAGGCATTTTGAACTTGCTCCACCCTTCCTATTTTCCATCTGTCTCATTATTCATCACGGTAATATTTGGGCACTTTAAAAAGAGTGATATTTTAACATGAAGCTTTTCCAAGGAGGAGGGAAAAATATCCTCATTTGGCATAAACCAGTCATGCAAATTAGCTTAAATAAAAATAAGACTAAAGGCAACTTAGAATATTATTGTACTTTTCCAGGCCCTGCCAGTCACTGCTGTCAGCTGTAGCATTTCCCCATCTTGCATGTTAGTGTTGAAGAGTGGGGCTTACAGTCTTGGAGAGTTTAAAGCTAAAGAACTCTCTCAAAATGAATGGACACCAAAGATCCTGCTCTCAGGCTGGGTTAGAGCCAAACCCTTGAAGGCTGCACAATGTTCCCCTGATTGGATTTTGTAGAAGTGCTTCTCCATGAGTTATATGTTTGGCTCATCACAGATCAACCTATCAAGGACTCTGACATGCACCCTGTGTGTTCCCTGGGGAGACTAATAAAGGATTGTGTGTTGTTAGTTGCTGTGGAGTTGATTCTGACTCATCGTAGGGCCAATTTTAAGCAAAGCGGAAAGCAACAATATTTTTCTTTTGGGGGAAGAAAAGGATATACTATGTTAAGACCCCTGGCACAGGAAGTCTTTAGAGCAGAGTTAGTCATTAGATGTCACTGCATTGATGTTGACTCATGGTGACTCCAAGGAGCTCTGGTAGCATAGTGGTTACGAGTCAGGCTGCTAATCTCAGAGTCAGCAGTTCTAAACTATCAGTGGTTCTGTGGGAGAAAGATGAGGCTTTCTGCTCCTGTAAAGATTTACAGCTGCAGAAACCCTATGTAGTGTCACTATGAATCAGAATTGACTCCAGGGCACACCACCACCACCACCATGGTGACTCCATGTGTGTCAGAGTAAAACTGTGCTTGTAGGATTTTCAAGGATTCGTTTTTTGGAAATAGAACACCAATTCTTTCTTACAAAGTACCTCTGGAGGGGGATCTGAACTATTAAACTGTTGCTAACAGTTGAGTGCATTAACCTTTTGCACTGCCCAGGGACTCCAAGAGCATGATAAACAAACCATTATGCTCATGCCACTGACACGCCGTGAAGACATTTCTCAACTTTCTCTCCATTTGCACCTCTTTCTTGTCACGGTTTCTCTTCTCTTTAATCTACTTTTTGTATTTACTCCTTTATTTTCTAGATGTGCCTTGTATTTTTCCTGGGCTCCTGGGTCATCCTGGCTTGGAACAATATGCAAGTACAGATTTAAGGACATATTCCATAGCCACCCAAGACAACATTTGATCATTTTAACTTCCTCAAGTCCTAGTTGAAATGGCATCTTTGGAAACATTTTCAAAATCCTTCTCTAAGCCTAGTTGTGTTTGTGAACCATTCTGAAAGGAGAATCTCAGTCTGCTATATTTATTCCAAGGTTCTATTTCAATCTGATATGAAGACAACTGGAACAACACCCTTAATGGACTTGTCGTAAACGAAACATGCATGTCGCTACAATCCTATCACAGCTCTAATTTCAAAGGCGGTCAGAGTTGGAAGTTGTTATGAACTCTGCTGTAATTTTGATTTGTTGGGAGGTGGGGTTACAATGTTGCATGAAATCAACAATGCTGACTTTCAAATGTCTTTTTTAATCCTTTTTAATTTTAATCACTGAGATCATGCTCATGCATTTTAATGCAAATCTAAGAAATATTTCACAAAGGAAACATCCTGAGAGGAAAATGAAGAAGTGTTGAGGTATCTTATCTATGAAGGTAGTCTCCTAGCTATATCAGGGAGGAGAGTAGCTATATTTTGAAGTCTCATACGAGCCCCATTCCTGTAGATGCTTTCATTTGCAAGTTAAATTTCCAATCTCTTACTTCTTTACCTTGGGTGTTTTGAGGTCTCCTTCACTGATTATGGCCTCCTCCCAAGCAGCCTCATTTTCTCCTTTCACTTCCTCTCACTTCAAATTCTCAATCTCCCCAGCAGATCAGATTCCAAACCTCAGTCATATGACTGATTTGTTTCAAAATCCTGAATATTTTGCATGCTCTTTGATCTCATACTTCCATGTAGAATTATTTCTTTATATTTGTATGTGCAAATATTTAGTCATAAAGATGTTCATCAGAGCATCAGTAATGAGATAGAAATTGGAAACAATAAGACATTTGTTGAATAAATTATGAACATTCATAAAATGGAATATTATGCAGTCATAATGATATAAAATAAATTATTTAAGTGATGTAAAAGATTAATGACATGGAACACTGTCTATGATATATTATTTAATATAGATATGGCCACACAGAGTGTTGTCCTGTTATATCAAAAATTCATTGTTGACATGGGTGATGGGGCAGGCAATATACAACTGGAGGAAGGTTGGCAGAGGAAAGATCAGGGTGGCAGAAGAGACAGGGAGGAACGCAGTGGTTAAAGTGAATAGAGGTACATGCTTTTAACTGTCGATGTATGGAGGGGATTGCAACCATTTAATGAAGCAAAGTATGATTTGTTGAATGTAAAATTGATGATCTTCTTTGTAAACTTTTACTCAATTCATAGTCAAAGTGTTAAAACAACACTTATTGTCAGAACTAAACTAAGGAAATATTAGAAAACTTGTAGACAGTTCAAAGGTAAACCATAAAAATGGCTTGAGGAAAATGGGGAAAAGTAGGAGAAACCAAGTTGGAAGGAAGGAAAGAAGGATAAGAGATACATTTAAAGGGCCATGTTATCCAAAGCATCTATAGATTCAATGTAATCTCCATCAAAATTCCAACAGTCTGTTTTGCAGAAGTAGAAAAACCAATCCTCAAATTTATATGGCATAACAAGGCACCCTGAATAGTCAAAGCAATCTTGAAAGAGAAGAATAAAGTAAGAGGGCTCACACTTCTGATTTCAAAACAGACTGTAAAGCTGCAGTAATCAAAACAACGTGGTACTGGTATAATGACAGATCAATGGAATAGAATTGAGAGTCCAGAAACAAATCCACAATTCGATGGTCAATTAAGTTTTGACAAAGGTGCTAAGTCCATTCAGTAGAAAAAAGAATGTTGTTGTTAAGTGCCATCAAGTAGCTTCTATCTCGTAGAGACCCTGTATAGGATGTCCAAGGAACAGCTGTGTGGTTTTGAACCACTAATCTTGTAATTAGCAGTTCAGTGTTTATCCATACCAGGACTCAATAAAATCAATAGTTCCTTAATAAATAGTGATAGGAAAACTGGATTTTCACATGGAAAAGAATAAAACTGGACCCATACCTCACACCATATAGAAACTTTGTGTTTTTCAGTTGAACCCCCATCAAGAAGATTTAGAAGAGGTTTGGTTGAGTTTGGGAAGCAACAAAGACTCTATAAGACAGAATGGGTAGAAAGAACCATTCTTTCTACAATGACCAAAAAAGAAGTGACTTCAAGGTCTGGTATAAGAAATATGGGTATGGTTTCTTTGGGGAAAGTATAAGGAGAAGGTATTAAAGAATCCTATAAATGCTGGGATAGTTCCCTGTGTGTGCAATGGTTTGTTACATTGGAACATAACTAGTGTCAAAAACCAGATTTCTGAAGGGACCATAAGAAATTATCAGAGACAACTTGCAAAACATTGCCCTAGGCATAAACAAAATTTTCCTAGAAAAAAATCCATTGAAGCTCAAGTATAATTTTTTTTTTAAGTTTATGAAAGTCTGTATTCTCTGATCAAGCTGTACAAAACCTAAGATCATACTATCCCCAGAACACCAAAGATGGCAAAACACCATTTTTACCGCCAAAATTATGATAGATTTGGAGGGGTTCATAGAAGAGTCTGTACTAGGGAACTTGGATTATAGAAAAAGTTTGAGACTTGCAGTTATTTCATCTAAAGAAGTTATATTTGAAAGAAGAAATCAGATAACACTATCTAACACCTACCAGGCTGCTGTAAGAGAGTAAGAAGATCTTTTGAAGAGGGCAACAGGAAAAAATGCAGTCCAGAGACTTAATTTAATAAAGACAGTTAAATTATTTGGGGAAGCTAGAAAAGTATCAGAAGTCAAAATATAACTTCTGATTTACTTCTTAATGGAGAAATAAATTTCTCAATAGGTTCCAATTGACCCAAATCCTAAATTAATCAAATAGTTTATGCTTAAGGAAAGAATGTAGCCCAATCAGAGAATTTTTGGCAGGATGATCCTGATTCCAATCTGATCTGGTACAACAACACCCACATGCTTTATTTATTTGTGTTTACAGACTTTCAGCGTGTTAAGAGGCAGCACCATTGTCCACATTGAAGGTTTAGAGTGACAGCCCTGTGTGTTATGAAATTCTCAGTTACCAAAGAAATATCCCTTCATGCTTAGTATAATCCTCTTAGAATGGTGGGAACAGCCAGTGTTATCCTTTATGAAGAATTTTCAATAATGAGGTAGATAATCTAAGAAGTTTTCTGAGTTTGTTTTTCTTTTTTGATAAAACTTTCTTTGACAACAAAATTAAATAAGCCAGAGTACACATCATCCACTTATTTGTTCAGATATTCAGCCAACTAAATAAACAAATGTTTATTGAACTCTTTCTAAAGTGACAGGCACTTGGACAGTTGTTAAAGATTAAAAAAAATAACAGATTTTCTGACCTCAAGAAGTTCAAAGTCTGACTTCAGGTTTTGGTGGTGGCAGAGCAGAGTCAGGTAGAAAAGGATCCATGGGGGAGGGGCTGAAAACCCAGAGGAGCTGCTCTCATGGAACAACACCAGCACT
>NW_006408847.1:104217-105397 GCF_000296735.1 Chrysochloris asiatica
GACTAAGACTCAAGGGGGACACATGAGCAAATATTTGGTCTGGCTGGTGACAACGTTGGTCACCGATAAGGGGAAGAGGGGGGAAAAAACAGCAATGAAGTTGGTAGCTAAGTCCGACCACATTCACTAGACCCCTGTAAACCTGGGTGGAGACCTGGATGGCCAGCAATATGGCAAGACACAGGGACTCCTGGGCCTAGAGGCAGTGACCTGGTCATAGAGGACTAGAAAAGAGAGTGAAGCGTCCAGCTGATATGAAGTGAGGGGAGATGCACAAGAACATCCATATTTGCAGATAGTACCCACTTACTTGACCTGGCTTCAATGGCTGGATGATCAGAACTCGACTAGAAGAAGAAAGAAGGGCATGGGGAATTAAAACAACTAACCTGTTACAATTTGATGAACTTTTTATTTATGGATGTTGTTGTTGTTGTTAAGTGCTGTTGAGTCAATTCCGACCCATAGCGATCCTGTATAGGGTTTCCCAGGAGTAGCTGGTGAGCTTGAACCACCAATCTTGCAGTTCAAATGGTTTTGCAGTCTGGCGCATTAACCTACAGTACCACTCAAAAAAGGGAATACATTTTTACAGCGAGGATCACTCCCAACTCCTCAGTACACAGGGTTGACAGGGATGGGCAAGTTAGACATTGGCTTCCCAAATGGGGGATGGGGGTGGCTATAAAGGCAAGAAGTGACTGGCCTACAACTTTTTGGGAGGGAACCTAGTTCCTGACTGGGCAGTTGTAGGTAGAATCTCCGCTGAATGATTTCCTATCTGTTGGGACTGGGCTGGCGAAAGGAAATGGGGATAAGACTCTTGTGGTACAATAGTGAATAATTGCCATCAGGACTGACTGTGAGGGTCGGAAATGTAGAGGTGGATGTTTCTTGACAAAAGAAGGGGAGTGATTGATTTTGCAGCACAGGAGCAGAGGTCCTGAGGACCATCAAATGAGAAGAGCACAGAACGAGACCCTACCCTGAGAGGCAGTGACACTAGGGATGGAGACAGAGACAATGACATAGACAGATGGAGTGGCTGAGGACCCTGGACTCAGGGAGGGAGAGGAGCTGTGTGCTGATGGCTGGGGGGCGGATCTGTGGTGTGTACCCTTTGGTTGTTTGATGATGCCTGGAGGTGATTGTAATCATTGTAATGAAATGAAATACCATT
>NW_006408847.1:106861-110426 GCF_000296735.1 Chrysochloris asiatica
TAGTTGTCTTCCAAATTTCTTGGCAGAGATGAGTGAGTGCCTCCTGTGCTACCTTACTTTCTTGAAAGATTTCAATTTTTATTCCATCAATTCCTAGTGCCTTGTTCTTTGCCAATTCCTTCAATGCCCCTTGGACTTCCTCCCTGAGTATCATTGTAAACCCACGTAAACCCACATAATTCACAATAAATATTAAAAAAAAAAAAAAAAAGAAGTTCACAGTCTAACCAAAGATATCCACCCAGGTTGGGTGTTTTTATAAAATGTACCAGTAATAGTAAAGTGACTGAAAAGGTAAACAGTGCTGATCTCATGAACACTTTTATGTCATGCTTTGCAACGTTTTTGAGGGAACATTTTCTTAATATGAATTTCCCAATATGGGAGCCCTAGCTGTTTGCTTCTTTACGTCTACTGGGGCCCCTCTGGTCTGTGTACCCTCTGGCTTGCCGTTGGGTTCATTAATTGCAGGTAGTCACAAGAGATGGCAGGATGAGGGGTGAGCCCCACTGGGGTGTTTATTTGCCCCAGCTCACTCCCTGTCATGCCCCTCTACCACAGCTCGAGTAGAGAACCATGCCTAAGGGTGGTGATGGTTCTCCACTATTGCTTGTTGTAGCATCACACTACTCCTGTTGGTTTTGTAAATCTTATTCACCCTTGGTAAATAGTTCCTTTATTAACCTTCTCCTCAAGTTACCTAATTTGAAGGTACCGTCTCTTTCATGACTTTTGGTTATGGAAGGGAAAAAATTTCATTAAAAGAAAAAAACCAAAATGCCTATTATAGATTATTTCTGCCATCAGATATTAATGGCATGCTTAGAAGAAATTTTGATTCGAATAATCTTTGCTAACAATTATTACTTGCTTGATGTTTAAATCGCTAGCACTTTAGGAGACGTTAATGGATCATAGATTTTACAGCCTTTCTTTCTTGTTTCTTTCAATAGCTAGAAAACTGCATGCTGAGGTTCTCTAGAGAAGCAAAACCAGAGAAACTTGTTGTTGTTTTGAGTTACAGAGTTTGTTACAACTCACAGTGACTCTATGCACAGCAGAACTAAACACTACCCTCCTGCTCCACAGTTGTTACACTTGAGCACATTGCTGCTGCCACTGTGTCAATCCATCTTGTTGGGGTTATTTCCTCTTACTTGCTGACCCTGCACTTTCCTAAGGATAATTTTCTTCTCCAATGGCTGGTTCTTTCTGATAATATCCAAATGAGAGATAAAGCCTCACCATCCTAACTTAAAAGAGCATGCTGGAAATATTTCTCCTAACACCGAATTGGTTGTTCTTCTGACAGTGCATGGTACTTTTAATATTCTTCTCCAACACCATAATTCAAATGCATTGATTCTTCTATAGTCTTCCTTATTCATTGTCCTACTTTCACATGTGTATGAGACAACTGAAAATACCATGGCTTGAGTCAGATGAACCTTAGTCCTCAAACTGATCTATTTGCTCTTGAGCACTTAACAATCAAGAGGTAATGTTCAGCAGATTTGCCTAATGCAATATGTTGCTTGATTTCTTGACTGCTGCTTCATGAGTGTTGATTCTGGATCTAAGCAAAATGAAGTCTTTGACAATTTGAATCTCTTTTATCATGATACTATTTATTGGTCCATTGATGAGAATTTTTGTTTTCTAAACACTGAGGTGTAATCCATACATGTAGTCTTTGATCATCATCAGTAAGAATTTTAAGTCCTCCCAGCTTTCAGCAAGATGCCTATTATAGATCAATGCATTTGAATTATGGAGTCCTGGTGTGGTGCTGTAGGTTAATGCGCTGGACTACAAAGTAGGTTTGAACCACAAGGTCGGTGGTTCAAACTCACCAGAAACTCCTTCGAAACCCTATACAGGGTCACTGTGGGTCAGAAGTGACTCTAAGGCACTTAACAACAACAACACCAAGCTTTCAGCAACCAAGGTTACATCATCTGCATATTGCAGGTTGGTAATGAATTTTATTCCAATATTGATTTCACTCTATTCTGCATATAATCCAGCTGCTCAGTGTACAGATTGAATAAGTATGGTGAAAAAATACAACCATGGTGCACACCTTTCCTGATTTTAAACCACTTAGTGTTCGCTTGTTCTGTTTGAACTATTGCCTCTTGGTCTCTGTACAGGTTCCTCATGAACACAATTAAGTGTTCATTCTCCATAATGTTGTCCATAGTTTATCATGAGTCACATAGTCAAAAGCATAGTCAATATGGCACAGGTAAACAATTTTTCATTATTCTCTGTTTCAGCCAAGATCCATCTGATATTAATGATACTGTCCAATGATTTCAGCATTCTGTTGAGTCACCTCTCTTTAGAATGGACATAAATATGGATTATTCCAATCAATTGGCCAGTTAAACCATCTTCCAAATTTCTCGCCATAGATGAGTGAGAGCTTCCAGTGCTGCATCAGGTTGTTGACAGATTTCAATTTGTATTCCATGAGTTCCCAAATATTTGTTCTTTGCCAGTGCCTTCAGTGCACATTGCACTTCTCTCTTCAGCACCATTGGTTCTTGATCATATGGTATCTCTTTCTTGAAATAGTTTAGTATCAATCACTTCTTTTTGGTACAGTGACTCTGTGTATTCCTTCCATCGTCTTTTGAAGCTTTCTGCATCATTCAATAATTTTCCCATATAGTTCTTCAGTAGTTCAAGTTGAGGTGGATTTTTTTCTTCAATTCTTTCAGAATTAAGAAATGCTAAGTGTGCTCTTAAACTTTTGGTTTTCTAACTCCAGGACTTTGCACATTTTATTATAACACTTGACTTTGTCTTCTCGAGCTACCCTTTAAAATTTTTCTGTGCAGTAGTTTACCTCATTTCTTCCATTCACATTGGCTTCTCTTGTGCTCATAGACAAGTTTCAGAGTCTCTTCTGACATCCATTTTGGGCTTTTCTTTATTTCTCTTCTTTTTAATGACCTTTCACCTTCTTCCTTTATGATGTTCTTGATGTCATACCACAACTCTTCTGGTCTTTGGTCTTTAGTGTCTAATGCATCAAATATGTTATTCAGGTGATCTCTAAATTCATGTTTATTTAGATCTCTAAATTCATGTTCAAAGTCATATTTGGCTCTCATGGATTTGTTTTAATTTTTTTCAGTTTCAGCCTGAACTTGCATATGAGGAATTGATGGTCTGTTTTATCATCTGCCCCTGGTTTGGTTTTGTCTGATGATATGGAGCTTTTCTACCCTCTCTTCCCAGATGTAGCCCATTTGATCTTTGTGCATTCCATTCATGAGGTCCATGTTTATTGCTGTCTTTTTTGTTGTTTAAAAAAGTATTTGAAATGAGTAAGTCATTAGTCTTGCAAAATTCTATCATGTAAGTCAAGAGTCTTGCAAAATTCATCTTTTCTGTCACCAAGGCCATATTTTCCAACTACTGAGCCTCCCTCTTTGTTTCCAGCCTTTGCTTTCTAATCACCAGTAGTTATCAATACATCTTGATTGCATATTTGATCAATTTCATACTGAAGAAGTTGGTAGAATTCTTCAACATCACCATCATTGGCTTTAGT
>NW_006408847.1:111566-130569 GCF_000296735.1 Chrysochloris asiatica
CAAAGAGCCACAGGTCACATGACAACAAGTCAGATGCAGGAGGGTCTGGATTGAATAAAAAGAAAGAGTATTTTTCCAGAATGTATATGTATATATATGTGTATGTGTATATATATGTGTGTGTGTATGTATATACATGTGTCAGAAGTAGGCCACACCCTTTAGCAAACTCTTCTTCAATTGATTGGCTGCTCATAGCAGATCTCATCATGGAGGATGACTGAGTACATCATAACTGAAGAACTAGGTTCAGCCAAGTTGACACACAGCCTTAACCATCATACATACTAATTCTATGGTTTTGTCGAGTTCTCAGCTTAATGAACCACCTACTTCTGAAAGACCATAGTCACTGAAAATCAAAGCTGGTTAGGTTTTTGTTTACTCTGTAAGGAGCTCTGGTAGTATAGTAGTTATGAGTCAGACTGCTAATCTCAAGGTCAGCAGTTCGAAACTACCAGCCATTCCATGGGAGAAAGATGAGGCTTTCTGCTCCCATAAAGATTTACAGCCTCCAAAACCCTATGCAGAGTCACTATGAGTTGGAATTGACTCCACGATACACTATCACCACCAGCGCCAGGCTCTGGAGACACTGGTTTCATTGTGCACTTAGAAAGTAGCAATACTTGAATGAATTCTACTATTAAAAGCAAAGTCTGAACTCAAAAGCAAAGAGAAGAGAGATAACCTATATACTTAAATCTTAGCAACTACTGGCTTATTTGTTAAATCATCACATTGGCTTATTCTCTGTCTTTTCTTTGACTATACATCTTCCACATCCCTTTTGTTTTCTTTTAAAAATAGTTTTATTTTCTCATAATAGTTTAGAGCAATTATATTTTTTAAATTACTATATCCAAGAAGACAGTTACTTGGCCAAGTGATGAAAAGAGATTCATATATGTGCCCATTTCAAAGAAAGATGACCCTATGAAGTGCAAAAATCATTGAATAATATCATAAATATCACATGCAAGAAAATTTGCTGAATATAATTCAAAACCAGTTGCAGCAGTACACTGATTGGGTTGTTGTTGTCATTGTTAAGTGCCATCGAATCAGTTTGAGCTCATAGTGACTTCATATAGGGTTTCCCAGGAGTGGCTGGCAAGCTTGAACCACCGATCTTGTGGTTCAAACCAACTTTGCAGTCCAACACATTAGCCTGCAGTGTCACAACCAGGATTACATTGATAGGGAGCTGTCAGAAATTCAATCTGGATTCAGAAGAGGATTTGGAAGTAGGGATGTTATTGATGGTGTCAGATGGATCTTGGTTGAAAGCAGAGAATACCAGAAAGCTGTTTATTTGTGCTTTATTGACTATGCAAAGGTATTCAGCTATATGGATCTTAACAAACAATGGATAATATTGTGAAGGATGGGTATTCCATAGCATTTAATTGTGTTTATGAGGAACCTGTACATAGACCAAGGGACACTCATTAGAACAGAACAAGGAGATACTGAATGATTTAAAATCAGCAAATGTGTGTCAGGGTTGTATCCTTTCAGCATACTTATTCGATCTGTATGCTGACCAAATAATATGAGAAGTTGGATTATATGAAGAAGAATGTAGAATCAGGATTGGAGGAAGATTCATTAACAACCTGTGATTTGCAGATGACACAATCTTGCTTGCTAGAAGTGAAGAGGATCTAAAATACTAACTGATAAAGATGAAATACTGCAGTCTTCAGTATGGACTACACCTCAACATAAAGAAAACAAAATCTTCACAACTGACCCAATAAATGGCATCATGATAAATAGAAAAAAGATTGAAGTTGTCTCATGATAGCAGCAGTCAAGAAATCAAATGACATATTGCATTAAACATATCTGCAGCAAGAAAACTCAAAGAACATATCTGCTGCAAGAAAACTCAGTCCTCAAAGAAGTCACTTTGAGGACTGAGGTGTGCCTGACTCAAGCTATGAGTCCAAGCAAAAGCTGGACAACGAATAAAGAAGACCAGAGAGTAGAATTGATGCATTTAAATTACGGTGTTGGTGCACAATATTGAAAGTACCATGAACTGCTAAAAGGACAAACAAATCTGTCTTGGAAGAAGTAAAGCTAGAAAGCTCCTTGGAATCAAGGATGGCAAGACTTCATCACATATTCTTTTGACATGTTGTCAGGAGCAACCAATCCCTGGAGAAGGAAATCATGCTTGGTACAGACATAAAGTACAGGGTCAGAGAAAAAGAGGAAGACCCCCCAACAAGATGAATTGACAGAGTGACAACAACAATGGGCTCGAAGATAACAATTATGAGGATGACACAGGACCAGGTAGTGTTTCAGTCAGTTGCACATAGAGTGTCCACGAGGTGGAACTGACTTGACAACAACAAGAAAAACCACTTATTTAGTTATAAAAGTTAAAACAAGTGAGGGTAAAGAGGGCTTCTGACTGTTGGTTCAAGGTCAACAAGACCTTGGAACTATTAAAAACATTAGCATGACTTTATTCCAATTCCTTAGGATAGTAATAATTGCTTTCTAAATTGGAAGCTGGCCTGAGAATGAACACACCAAGAGTATCTATTCTGAAGCTGAAAGAGACAGAAACAGAAAACAGGACTCCTGACTCATGTTCCATTACTTTAATCGCTAAACACTACTCCGTTTAAGCTAAAAAGATATAATGGTGCATTTGACAGATGCCTTCAAATCAAGATTAGATAGGAGCTGAAAGTCTAATGTTGAACCTTTCTTACCTTCTACTAAAGATGTCACTCAAAATCTCTTCTCTCAGTTCCTTGTTTCTGACTGATTAAGCAACTCAGAACCCTTCTGATTGCAACCCAAAGTCTCCCTAGGTGAACCTTGCTGTACACATAACACCTGTATGTAAATAATATTGTAATAATTCAGGCTGTATTTTAAATGTACTATAGGGATCTTACAATATTAAGGAACACTGAAATAAATGCTTTTGTAAAGAAGGATATCCTATGCAAACAATATAAATGAAATTCCTGTTCCTGTAAAGTCGATTCTGACTCACATAGACCCTATAGGACTGCATAGAGATGCCCCAAAGGGTTTCCAGGCTGCAAATCTTTACATAAGCAGCCTGCCACATCTTTCCTTCACATAGTTCAAACAGCTGACTTTTGGGTTAGCAGCTGAGAGCTTTAATCACTGTGCACCAGGGCCCCCTTATAATTGTAGAGAATGCATCCAATTCACCTATGTAGATTTTTATATACCGGGCTTCATTAAAGCAGAACATATCTGACAATGAAAATATTTTAAACCTCAGTCCTTTGCCCATCATAATGTTTTTTTAAAAATCTTATTACAATAAAACCCATTAGTTTGAATACTTAAATTTTAAAAATACTCTCCTCATACATTACTATTTCAGATTTTAACAGGGGGAAAAAATGCATGCCTTGTTTTTAAGTTACTATTTCAATCTTATTGTAATATGACAAACAGTATCAACATCTCACAGAAAGAATGCTACAGAGTGGGAGAGTAATTGAAGAAAGATAGCCAGAGCTTATTTTGTTGTTGTTGCTAAGTGCAGTCGAGTCGCTTCCAACTCATAGCAACCCTGTATAGGGATTCCGAGGAGTGGCTGGCAGATTTGAACTGCCAACCTTGCCATTCAAACAGACTTTAGCACAAACAAATCGATTAACAGGAACAGGGTCTGACCAGCTACAAGGGGTCTTCAAAAAGCTTGTGGAAAAATGGAATTAAAAGATAATACAAAATTTCCACACAATATTTAAGCTCCCGCATATGTGTTTAATGTGCATTATCTTATTTAAATCTTAACAGCAATGTACATGTTATCATTTCATTTTTAAAAAATGGAAATCTAGAAATGATGGATAATTGTCCAATGTTACATGTGTTCTAAGGAGAGAGGTCAGAATTCAAACTTACATTTCAGCCTCTGATATAGGTGGTCTTATTTCAGGTCCTTGGGTGGTCCAAACTGGTTTGTGCTTAACTATCAACCTGAAGGTTGGCAATCAAACCCACTCAAAAGATATGAGACAGAAAGACACACAGACTGAAGGCCATGTGATGATGAAGGCAGAGAGATTGGAGTGATGGATCTTTAAGGTGAAGAACATCAAGAATTGTTGGCAACACCATAAACTAAGAAAAAGTCATGTACCAGTTTCTCTTCAAAAGCTTTCAAGAAGGAGCATGAACTGACAACACCCTAATTTTGAACTTCTAACCTCCAAAATACCAAGATTTCCCCACCCCCTTAGCCCAATAATTATGACTAGGTACCTCAACATGAAGTCCTAATATGGTGTTGTACAATAATGCTTTGGACTGAAAAGGTCAGTATGAACCACAAGGCTGGAGGTTCAACTTGATGGCACTTAACAACAGCAACAACAACTTCAACATGAAGAAAACAAAAATTCTCACAACTGAACCAATAAGTGACATGATGATAAATGGAGAAAAGAATGAAGTTGTCCAGGATTTCATTGTACTTGTATCTGCAACCAACACCTATGGAAGCAGCAATCGGGAAATCAAATGATGTATGGCATTGGGCACATCTACTGCAAAAGACCTCTTTAAAGTATTAAAGAGCAAAGGTGTCAATTTGGGAACTAAGGTGTGTCTGGCGCAAGTCATGGTATTTTTCAATCACTTCATATGTATAGGAATACTGGAAAATGAATAAGGATGACCAGAGAATTGGTGCGTTTGAATTATGATATTAAGGGAAAATATTAAAAATACTATGGACTGATAGAAGAAGGCACAAATCTGTCTTGAAAAACAGTATAGACAGAAGGATCTTTAGAAGTGAGAATGATAAGACTTCATCTCATGGTCTTTGGACTAGTTATCAGAAGAAGGACATTGTGCTTGGTAAAGTAGAATGTCATAGAAAAAGAGAAAGATGTTCAATACGATGACTTGAGAGTGACTGCAGCAATGAGCTCAAACATGGCAACAATTGTGATCATGGCAGAGGACTAGGAAGTGTTTTGTTCTGTTGTAAATAGGGTCTCTTTGAGTTGGAACTGACTAGATGACACAACCCCCAGAATTGCGAGAGAATCAATCTGTTGTTTTAAGCCACTCAGTTTGTGCTATTCTATGAGGGCATCCAAAGGAAAATGATACAGGCACCTTCTAAACACCAGGATTCATGCTAAGGACTGGAGACACCAACATAGTCCATGACTGTCAAAAGTTTGTAGTCTTACTCTTATGGGAACAAATAAAGTGTATAAATTACATGAGAAGAAAATAATTTCAGGATGAATTCAACTACCCTTGCACACATAGGAACAGACAGCTGAGCTAGCCTACCCCTTAGAACACTGGGTCACACTGCCTGTCTTCTTGATCCTACATCCTTTCTTGTTCTTGTTGTTGCTAGGTGTCATTTAGTCGGTTCCAACTCACAATGACCCTGTCCAGTGCTTATTCTACTGTGCCACACCAGGACTCCTGCTTTCTAGAACCTCTTCATTTGCAAAGTCTCATCACCTCAGCAGAGAAAGAAAGTAGGAAGTAACATGTGGAGGAAGGAAACCAATAACCTCAAACTCAAACTGGAATGTTGGTCATTCTTCATATCTCATGTGTCACTCTTAGAAACCCATCGTTGTACCGCTGAAGTGAAACCACATTTCCCTGGTGTTGATTCCCTTGGTGGCTAAAGTTCCCATGGTCTGACTAGGGATTTTGGCTAACTCCCAGGAAATAAAATAATTTGGAAAAATCTGGATGTTCTTAATGAAATTTAATTTCTAGGTCCATACACCCATGTGTGCACAATGGAAAGTTTGTTAAATGAGCTGACATTTCATCACCACTTCCACCAACAAAAAAGCTAACAAAGAAATGCAGCCATTTTTCCTATAGATTATTACCTCACAAAATAGTGGAGGGCACATTCCTGCCCAGGGTACACACCCATCATAGCCTTGAAATATTTTCCTTCAGAACACCATCCTTTCCGACATTTGAGGTCAGACTTTGCATTTAGTCAGTTACTGTGTTTAGTTCAGAGAAGAAAACAAATTCACCTTGACCATTCTGGAAGAATTTATTTCTTAATGAAGAAAAATTCTTCACGTATGGCTGGCCCTTGACAATAAGACAAAAAAAAACAAACAAACAAGAAAACACCCTTTCATCCTTTCATTTATCATTGGGCTGAATGTCATGAATTTGATAATTATTAGCAACAACTAATGGTTGGTAGTTATTAATGACATTTGTGAGAGCAGGGCAAAAATAATAATTATAATAATGTGAGGTGTCATGAACAAACTGTAATTGCACTAATGATTGGTATTATGGTAATGAGTGAGAAAATTATTTTAGTTTATTAAATCACTAAAGATAACAAAACTCTGTACATGTATCTATGATTGTGGAAGGTGACCAGATAAAAAAGAATAGCCATCCTTGATTGAGGACGTACTACGTGCTAAGCATGATGCCAAACGAACAACATATATTATCTTCTTTCATCCACAAAGATTCTGTAAGTAGACATTTGCTGTAAGTGCTGTTGAGTCAATTCCAACTCAATGCAACCCTGTATAGGGTTTCCAAGGAGCAGCTGGTAGGTTTGAACTGCTGACCTTGTGGTCAAGCATCCCGGTGCTTGTCCTACAGCACCACACCATGACTCCAAAACTAGTCTAGGAGACCCCAGAATTCATGAACTTAACCAATGCAACGTAATGCTAACTGAAACTCAACAGAAGTAAGAATCCGTCATCTAGGTCAAGCTGCTCAGCTGCTTGGTACTTTGAGGATACCAGTATGATCAACAAATTATTTTAGGTCCAACGGGTACCAGCTGGCATTAGGATCGTCCCACAAGATGGATGTAGTGAGGGTCCCATGGGTACAGACTGCAAAACTGCCGAATAGAGAAACATAGACATTTTTAAAAATAGGAGGAACTTGAGTTATTTCCCTGGTCTGGGTATGAAACCATGGGTTATATATTGAATTGTGTCCCTCAAAAGATCTGTTGGAGCCCTAACTCTTAGTACCTGTGAATGTAACCTTGTTTGAGGAAACAAGGTCTTCTTTGCAGAAGTTATCCATCAATTTAATGAGATCGTAAGAGAGTATGGTGGGTCAGTATCCGTTCTGAACATTGTCTTATAGAAGGGGAGAGCAGACATGGAAACAGTTACGCACAGGGCAGAGATGCTATGTGATGATATATTTACGAACAGAAGAGGAATGCTGAGGATTGCTGGCAGCCACTGGGAGCTAGGAGAGAGACAGGGAACAACAGTTCATCTCTCAGACCCTCAGAAAGAATCCACACAACCAACACCATACTTTGGATTTAGAGCCTCTAGAACTTTGAAACTTGGCGTGGCACTGTACGATAAGCACTGGACCACAAGGTGGGTTTGAACTGCCAGCTAAGTCAGTTTGAACCACAAGGTTGATGGTTCAAACTCACCAGCCACTCCTTGTAAACTCTGTACAGGGTCGCCTTGGGTTGGAACCAACTCAATGGCACTTACCAACAACAATGAGAAGGAGCCAAGGA
Organism: Chrysochloris asiatica; assembly: GCF_000296735.1. Lineage (NCBI taxonomy): Eukaryota > Metazoa > Chordata > Mammalia > Afrosoricida > Chrysochloridae > Chrysochloris > Chrysochloris asiatica. The sequence continues at coordinate 119,113 of NW_006408847.1, forward strand.
ATATAAACTGAAGAGACAGGGTCTTCCCTTAGAGCCTACGGAGGAGAAAGCCTTTCCTCAAAGCAGGCACCTGAATTCAGACTTCTAGCCCTTCTGTTGTTGTTATTGTTAATGCCCTAGAGTCAATTTTGGCTCACAGCAACCCTGTATAGGGTTTCTGAGAAGCAGCTGGTGAATTTAAATCATTGACCTTGAGGTTCAAACAGACTTTGCATTCTACTTCATCAACCCACAGCACCACACCAGGACTCTCAAGCCCTCCAAGATTTGAGAAAATGAATTTGTTTGTTAAAGCCCCCACTTGTGGTATTTCTGTGATGGCATCACTAGAAACTAAGACAGATCCTGAAGTATATGTCACTTCTACTTAGGCCCATTTGCTGCAGAACATAATCATATTTTCATGAGGGTAGCAGGTGCACTATTGTACTCTTAGTAAAAGGGTTTATATTTCTTCTGCATTAAAGTGAATTTTTAACAATTTTGAGCTCTTATTAGTTCCCCTGTATTATTTTTCAAAATTAGTAATGGACACTTATCCCAAAGCCCATGTACAAAGCTCTAATGGTCGTATTTTTCTTGCACAGTGACAAATGATGCTCTTAATGACGACTCCAAAGTACCACAAGATCCTGAAGTGCCTGTAAGATCATCAAGGATTAGACAATGCTCAGCACAGACTTAAGGTTAAGTGTATGTGATTTTGTTACAATTCATGGAAAAACTGATAAAATTTGATATGTAGGTAACTGCTGGCTAGATAAAAGATTAATTAATGATTATATTATTCCAAAGTCAGATGAGACAAAAAACAGCTGATACCTTTTCGAAATAGAAGCCAGGAGAGCAGTTTTTCAAACAAATTATCAAATTGACTAAAAAACACAAATGAGAATTATGGGTTTTAGTCCATTTATTTATGAAGGTAATACAGACAGCCTAAATCTGTACAGGGTCGCTATGGGTCGGACCCGACTCGATGGCACTTAACAACAACAACAACAATCTGAGAATAAACGTCATGGCCATTAGAAGGCTGTGGATGTGCCTTAGGTCACAGCTCTGGTCAAAAACCCCCAAGCAGTCCCATTTTTGTGGTATTTTAGTTTCCTGGGGACACTGCAATGAAATACTCCAAAGTGGGAGACTTTCAATAACAGAAATTTACTTTCTCAAAGTTCTGTTTTTGTTAAGCGGTATCAAGTAGGTTTCAACTAATAGAGATTCTGAGGAGCTACCGGTGGGTTTGAGCATAGTCTTATAGAAGGGGAGAGCATTCACCCATAGTGCCACCCTAAAAGGTGTAGCATTTATCATCTCTCATCTCTGCTTCTTGGATTGCTTGTTTTGTCTTGTTTACATATCAAAAGCCATTGATCTAAGGCACATACTACATAAATCCTGTCTCATTAACATAACAGACCAGCTTCTCCTCAGAAACCTTATATAAGGTCACTGTGAGCATGGCACTTAACAACATAACAGAGAAAACCCATTCCCAAAAGGAATTATAACCACAGATATATGTTATTGTTATTAAGTGTCAGTGAGTTGGTTCCAACTCAATATTGTTGTTGTTAGGTGCCATCAAGTCGGTATCAACCCATAGTGACCTTCTGCACAGCAGAACGAAACACTGCCCGATCCTGGGCCAACTTCACTACAGTTGCCACGCTTGAGTCCATCAATGCTGCCACTTGGCCAATCCATCTCATTGGGGGTCTTCCTCTTTTTCTCTGACCCTCCACCTTACCAAACATGATATCCTTCTCCAGCGACTGGTCCCTTCTGACAATATGTCCAAAATATGAGAGACGAAGTTTGGCCGTCTTGTCCCCCAAGGAGCACTCTGGCTGCACATCTTCCAACACATATCTATTGGTTCTTTTGGCAGACCATGGCACTTTCAATATTCTCCTCCAACACCACAACTCAAAGGCATCAATTCTTCCATGGTCTTCCTTATTCACTGTTCAGCTTTCACATGTATATGAGGTTATTGAAAACATCATGGCTTGGGGCAGATGCACCTTAGTCCTCAAGCTGACATCTTTGCTCTTCAATACTTTTAAAACGGTTTGTGCAGCAGATTTGCCTAATGCAATACGTCATTTGATTTCTTGATTGCTGCTTCCTTGACTGTTGATAGTTGATCCAAGAAGAACAAAGTCTTAAGTTTCATAGAGTCGGTTCCAATTCATAATGAGCCTGTATAGGGTTTCCGAGGAGCTGCTGGTAAGTTTGAACTGCCGACCTTTCCGTTCAAACCTATCTTGCAGTCCAGTGCTTATCCTATGGCACCACATGAGGACAGATATGTGTTGCTGTTGTTAAGGGTCAAAGCAGTTCCAACTCATAATGACCCTGTATAGGGTTTCCAAGGAGCAGCTGGTATGTTTAAATTGCTGACCTTGTGGTTAGCAGTCCAGTGCTCATCATACAGAGACACACCAGGTGTCCCAGGAAAGATATACAGGGGTAAGATTATCTGGTGCAGCACTGTAGGATAAGCACTGGATTGCTAACACCAATGTTGGTGGTTCAAACCTATCAGCCTCTCCTTGGAAACCCAATATGGGGTTAAAGGCCATTGACTCAATGGCACTTAACAACAACACATAATTTGGGGGTGACAGGGTCTTGGTGTAGTGCTATAGGATAAGCACTGGACTGCTAACAGCAAGGCCAACAATTCAAAGCCACCAGCCATTTGTCAGAAACCTCGTGCAGGGTGACTATGATTCAGAATCAACAGCACTGAACAGTAAAAACAGCCACAGTTTGGAAGTGAGGGGGCACAATTCAATTCATAAGGGATCTATCACTTGTTATTCACAGTGCAGGTTTTTTTTGGGGGGGGAGGAGAGGGGAGGCACGCTGGTAGAGTCGCACAGTTGGTGAGCAGAGTTGTAAGTCTTTTCCTTGCAGATCATTTTCAAACCAAAACAAAGATCATCAATCTGGCTTTTGAATGGAAGCCACGGTGAGCCATAAGACAAAGGGTTTCTGTAGAGTGATAATGCACCCTTTGGTGGAGTGCATTAACAACTCAGAAGACCAAATTGGAGATTGCACAATGGCCCCCTATGAATAAAGAGTGCTGAGGTACTTACAAATTCAGGGAAATCAAGAAACACAAAAGCCAATAGTTTCAGGCCAGGGAGCTGTGGTTTCAAATATACAGCTTATATTAAAAATTAAAGAGTAGTGAAAGACACGAATGATCAACATTATGAAATGTGCAATTTCCCCAACTTTTAGCATCCTGGGTTAAATTTTGCAAGTGAATATTTCATGAGTGCTATTTCAGTTAGGTCTGCGTACCTGTTTGAATAAAAGGGTTCGCATGTAGAACCATGTCAAGATACAAGTACTCAGGAACGTGGTGATGAATTGTGCTGTGGGCTTTGAATTTTTTTGAGGTGAGGAAGTATTACTGCACATGGTGGTGAGATCTCCATGTAGCATGTTTTCTGGCAAAGCGTATTTTCTCATTTCTGAAATTCTGGAGCAGGTATTATATTTATGGCAAAGGTTATGTGATTAAAATAATAATAATAATAATAATGGGAAGAAAGAGTTTCCTAAAACCAGTAAAGCTCAGTTATAACAAAGGTGTCCCAGTAAACAAGGCAGGAAGGCATTGTTGCACTCAATACATAAAATGATGTGTCACATTTGGATAAAATTCTCATGAACAATTCTTCTACAGCCAACAATGGCATAGATTTTATTGTTACTCCTCGTATTCATTTCTACTAGGCGCATTCTCAGCAAAACTGGTTATTTGGTGCTTAAGAGTTCTCTTGACACTGCTTCTTACTCACCAAATAGAGTCATAATCCTTAGTATGTAACTTCAAAATCCTTTACACAATAACCAATTGCTTCCCCAAAGAGGATTGTGACTTCAGATGGGGAATAAGCTGCTAAAGGAAATTAACTCTCAAGAAATGAATGTCCTGTTTCTGTGCACTTGAAGGCAGGATAAAAAAAGTATCCAGAGTATATCACACAAATGCCCAAGTATTTTTCTTTCTTCCTATAGCATTTCAGGACCAGAAGGGTTACTCCCAAGCTTACTCTCCACCCTCTTATTCGAAGCTCAGGCTGAGAGAGGACAGTGGGACTCATCCTGGAAAATCATTCAGCTCCCTTCAGCAAGCTGACCTAAGAGGCCATGGCTCTTTGAGACCTCCTTTCCTCCTTAACAGTAAGGATACCCAAACCATTTCATTTTCTTTTCCCTTTAGATTTATATGCACTGTTGTTGTTGTTGTTGTGTGCCGTGGAGTCGGTTCCGACTCATAGCGATCCTGTGCAGGGTTTCCGAGGCTGTAAATCTTTACGGGAGCAGAACGCCTCATCTTTCTCCCGCGGAACAATTGGTAGTTTCGAACTGCTGAGCTTGCGGCTCGCAGCCCGATTCGTAACCACTACACTACCAGAGCTCCTTATATGCACTAGCTAAAAAAGTTTCTACTTTTTGCACTTGAAGAAGAAGAGGGGTGGGAATCTCAAAGGTGAAAAAGGCAACCAGCACATTCCATTTTGTTTGGGAAAAAGAAAACACACACACACATATATATATACATATCGTTGGGTGCATTCCTATGATTAACATGTTTGCCCTCCAGGTTGAATTAGTAAAAGTGAAAGCAAATCCACAAGAGCATGTAAAATGTTATATCAAGTCAGGAAAATACTCCTTCTTGCTTTCTATATATGCAATCTTTACTGGGGGACCACCAGTTGGCAGCTGGCGGGCAAGCTGTGTGGAGGTGAAAGCTCAGTGACAAGGACTGGAGCTCAGAATCACGGCAGCGCTGCTGTATAACCTTCAGCAAATCCCTTGACACTGAAATCCTCCATCCAGACCAAGCGTCTTGGGATAATTCTTGCAGTTTTCTATTTCAAGGGATTGCTCTGAGATCCAAAATGGACAATAGGTATGAGTGTACTTTGTCAACAGTAAATGTTAATATTCTCGGCACAAAATGAGTTATCAGAAGAGGTGGGGAGTAGGGTAACGGAGGCTCACCTGGGATTAAATAAATGCCAGTACCAGAAATTCTTCCTTTTCTGGGGCTGCCCTAACAAAATTCCACAAGGTAGGTGGTTTTAAAGAACCATTTATCTCCTCATGGCTTGAAAGACTAGAAGTCTGAATTCAGAGCATCTGCACCCTGCTTGACTGTCAGTTTATCCTACTGTGGTGGTTTGGTTTTCCTAGGAGCAACTGATGAGCTTAAACCTCCAACTTTGTGGTTCAGACTGATTTTGCAGTGCAGTGCATTAACCCACAGTGCCACAGCAGAATATGACTGGAGAAAAACTGCCTCCTTAAAATAGAGTTGGCCATGATGACATGAATGGAGTAAAACTTTCAGAACCCTCATTTGCTGATTGGGCACAACTCAAGATGAGGAAAAACAGCTATAGCATTCATTAAAAATTGGAACATGGAATGTATGAAGTATGAATCTAGGAATACTGGAAGTAGTCAAAGTGAAATGAAACACATATCCTAAGCAATAGTGAGCTGAAATGCACTGTTTTTTGTCATATTGAATTTGACAATCACTTGATTTACTGTGCCAGGTATGACAAATTGAAAAAAAGGAATGGCATCGCATTCATCATCAAAAAGAACGTATCAAGACCCATGTTGAAGTATAATGCTGTATGTGATAGGATAATATCCATATACCTACAAGGGAGACCAGTTAATACCACTGTTATTCCAATTTACCCACTAACCATTAGAGTCAGTAATGATGAAACTGAAGAATTATACCAACTTCTTCACTCTGAAATTGCTCAAACATGTGATCAAGGTGTATTGATAATTGCTGGTGATTGGAATGCAAAGGTTGGAAACAAGCAGGGAGGATCACTAGTTGGAAAATATGACTTCGATGATAGAAAGGCTGCTGGGTATTGTATGAGAGAATTTTGGAAGACCAATGACTTCTTCATTGCAAATACCGTATTTAAACAACATAAAAAATAACTATGAACATGAATCTCACCAGACAGAGTACAAAGACATCAAATTGACTTCATCTATGCAAAGAGACAGTGGGAAAGCACATATCATTAGCCAAAACCAAGCCAGGGACAAACTGGAACAGACCACCAATTGCTCATATATAAGTTCAGGCTAAAGCTGAACAAAATTAAAACTAATTCATGAGAGAAATTTGACCTTGTACATATTCCACCTGAATTTAGAGATCATTTCATGAACAGATTTGGTGTATTAGACATTAGTGATAAAACCAGAAGAGTTTGGGACGACATCAAGCACATCATATAGGAAGAAAGCAAAAGGTCATTAAGAAGATATGAACAAAGGAAAAGATCAAAGTGGATGCAGAAGAGACTCTGAAACTTGCTCTCCAGCATTGTTGTTGTTAAGTGCCGTTGAGTCTGTTCTGACTCATAGTGACCATGCATAAGGTTTCTGAGAAGCAGCTGGTAAATTTGAATCACTGACATTGCGATTCAAACTAACCTTGCAGTCCAGAGCACTATCCCACAGCACCACTGATTCCTGCTAGAGTAGAGAGAAGAAATGATAAAGTAAACGAGATGAACAGAAAATTTCAAAAAGTAGCTCAGGAAGACAGAGTCAAGTATTATATTGAAATGTGAGAAGACCTGGAGTTAGAAAACCATAAGGGGAGAACATGCTCAGTATTTCTCAAGCTGAAAGAATTGAAGAAAAAATTCAAGCTTCAATTTGCAATACTGAAGGCTTCCATGGGCAAAATATTGAATGATGCAGAAAGCATCAAATGAAGATGGAGAGGATACACAGAGTCATTGTACCAAAAAGAAATAGTCAACCTTTTCAAGAAATAGCATGGAATCAAGAGCCAATGGTACTAAAGGAGAAGTATACGGTATACTGAAGACATTGGCAAAGAGCAAGGCTCTAGGAATTGATGGAATACAAATTGAAATCTTTCAACAAACCCATGCAGCCCTAGAGGCACTCAGTCATCTATGGCAAGAAGTTTGGAAGACAACTACCTGGCCAACTGATTGGAAGCTATCCACATTTGTGTCTATTCCAAAGAGAGGTAGCCCAACGGAATGTGGAAATCATAAAATAGTATCATTAATATCATCCGAAAGTAAATTTTTACTAAAGATAATTCAAAAACATTTGCTACAATACACTGACAGGGAACTATCCAGTTCAAGCCAGATTCGGAAGAGGATGTGGAATGAGGAATATAAATGCTGACGTCAAATGGATTCTGGCTGAAAGCAGAGAATATAAAAAAGATGGTTTACCTGTCTTTGTGTGCCTTATTGACTATGCAAAGGCTTTCAACTGTGTGGATCTTGACAGGCTATGCACAACATTGTGGAGAATGAGTATTGCAGAATACTTACATGTGCTCTTAAAGAACCTGTGCATGGATCATGGGGTAGTCACTGAAAAGAACAAGGGGACACTGAATGTTTTAAAATCAGAAAAGGTGTGTGCCAGAGTTGTATTCCTTCTCCATATTTATTCAATCTGTACACTGAAAAAATAATCCAAGAAGCTGAATTATATGAAGAAAAAAGTGGCACAGGATTAGAGAAAGACTCATTAACAACCTGCGCTATGCAGATGATACACCGTTGCTTGTGGAAAACAAAGAAGACTTAAAATTCTTACTGATGATTATAAAATTAGAATGTATTGTACCTCAATGCAAAGAAAGCAACTATCCTCACCAGTGGGCCAATAAATAGCATCATAATAAATGGAGAAAACATTACAGTTGTCAAAGACTTCATTTTGCTTGGACCCACAGCCAACACTCATGGAAGCAGCAGTCAAGAAATCAAATGACATATTGCATTAGGCAAATTTGCTGCACAAGACTTTTTAAAAGTGTTCAAGAGCTAAGATATCTTCAGTTTGAGGATTAAGTGTGCCTGACCCAAATCATGGTATTTTCAATAGCTTCATATGCATATGAATAAGGAAGACTGTAGAAGAATTGTTGTATTTGAGTTATGGTGTTGGAAAAGAATATTAAAAATATCATGGACTGCTAGAAGAACAAGTAAATCTGTTGGGAGAAGTAGAGCCAGAATGTTCCTCAGAAACCAGTATGGTAAGACTTCATCTCTCATACTTCAGACATATCATCAGGAGGGGCCAGTCTCTGGAGAAGGACGTCATGCTTGGTAAAGTGGAGGGCCAGGAAAAAAGAGGGAGACACACAACAGATGGCACGGTGGCAGCAGCAATGGGCTCAAGCTTAACAACGACTGTGAGGCTAGCACAAGACCAGGCAGTGTTTCATTCTGTTGTATATAACGTTCAATATACGACACATAAGGTCCTATGAGTCAGAACTGAATCGATGGTACCTAACAACAACAGCAGGGATATGCTCTCTCTTTGGTTCTAGAGGACTGTCTCTATTTGTTTCTTTCAGTTTCTCTAGTGCTGGGCATTTCTTCATGTTCCTTCACTGTAGCTAGATCCTCCTATGTTGTTTCCTCCGTGTGTCTTCTCTTTTATTAAATGTTACTCATAAGGGATTCTGATCAGAACCCAACCTATCAGAGTAGACTTTATTAACTGATAACCTCTGCAAAGAAAAATGTTATTTCTCCAAAGAAGGTCCAATTCACCAGTACAGGAGTTAGGACTTCAAGAGATCTGTTTTTGAGACACAAGTCAATCTAGAACAGATTGACTTCCCAGTCTAGAATTCATTCCCAGCCCAGTGTTCCTCCTCTGCACAGTTCAAGTCCTTTAAACCCATTATATCATTTAAGGTAACCATGCTAAATTGCATTCCTAGATGCAGATGGGAATTTTATGTAGGTGAGTTTCAAGGGAATACTCTCAGGAGAAATACTGATGAGGAAGTGAGGATCACAGGGTACAGAAGAAGAAATCAAACAAAGATCTGTGCTGTCAGGTGAAATCTGAACTCAGCTTGATGCAACACATGCTCTGGAGTATAAATGACTCTACAGCATGAGAAAAGGTGTTGGCCTTTTGTACCCTTCTTCCATGAATTAAATTATGTCCCCTCAGGCTTCAAAAATCCCATGGAAAAAACAGAATGAAAAGATAATGGGATATTTTATCCAAAAATCAAAAATGACAGTCTGATTGGTTACTATAAGACCAAGCAAGTTGTCTACCAGAGAGCCTTCAAGGCAAGCAATCAAGTCCCTTCAGGACAACCCCCCTACTCCAAGACTAAAACTCAAAGAAAACACATGAGCAGGCATGTAAGCTTGCTGGTGACCACGTTGGTATGCTGGTGAGTGGAAGAGGGGGAAAGGCAGCAATGAAGAAATGGGTTGAGTTCGACCACGTTCCGTAGACTCCCCGTACACCTGGAGATGAGAGAGAGAAGAGGAAGGGCTGGTTGGTCCGAAGTGTGGTGAGACCTGAGGACACCTGAACCCATGCAGAAGGATATAGCCATGGAGGGCTAAAGCTGAGAGTGAAAAGCCCAGCTGATATGAAGTGAGGGGAGACGCACAAGAATGTCCAAACTTGTAGCTAATATCCATTTGACCTAGTTTCAATGGTTTGATGATCAGAACTTGACTAGAGGAAGATTAAATAAAAAGTATTTTATAAAGGAAACAAGTACAAATTGTTACAATTTGATGAGCTTGACCTATATTTATGGATGTAGCAGCTCAAAATACCAACTGAGAGGGAAGAGGTCTTCACATCAACTATCCCCTCTGTATACAGGGTTGATAGGAACGAGCAATTTAGACATTAGCTACATAAAATGGGGGGCTATAAAGGCACAAAGTGACTGGCTTACAAGTTTACAAGAGGGAGTTTAGTTTCGGAGTGTATAGGGGAAGGTAGAATCCCCACTGAATAGTTATCATCTTGTCTAGATGGGTCTGGTGAAAGGAGATGGGGTTAAGAGTCTTATGATTCAATAGTGAGTCGTTGTTATCATAACTAATTGTGACTATCACAACAGTAAAGGTAGAAGTTTTGTAACAAAAGAGGGGAGTTGTTAATCTTACGTTCCATGAACAGAGGACCCTAGGACTAGCAAGGGAGAAGAGCATGAGCAGAATATGGGATCCTTTCCAGAGAAGCAGCAACACCAGAGATAGGGGCAGAGATGAGGACATGGAGAGAGGGAGCAGCTGAGAACTCTAGATCATGGATAGAGAAAGACTGTGTGTGGACAGCCAGGAGGTAGGCTTGCAGAAAGTGCCCTTTGGTTGTTTAAATTATTATATATTCCTGAGTGTTTTTGTGTACTTTCAAAAATAAAAAAGAAGGAATAGAAGCAAATACTGCTGAATAATGATGCACAGAGGGGATTATAATCATTGCAGTGAAATGAAATATGATAGGATGAGTGTAAACCTGATGTTCTCCCATGTAAACTATCACTCAATTCACAATAAAAACTTAAAAAAAAAAAAAAAGATAAGGGGCTTTTTCAATTAACTTTTGGAAGCCCCCTCATCTGTGTTGGAATCCTGACCCCTAAACCTGTGTATGTAATCCTATTTGGGAATACGGCTTTCTTTGTTATTTTAATAAAGGCCATATCAGAGTTGAGTGCATAATGTTGTAGCTGTTGTTAAATGCCATCAAGTCAATTTTGATTCATGGCAAACCTGTATAGGGTTTTCAAGGAGCAGTTGATGAGTTTGACTGCCAACATTGTGATTCACAGTCCAGGACTGATCCTACAGTGTCACACCAGGAGACCTTACCTAATCATTTCTGAGTTATAAAAAGAGTAGATTAGACATATATGCAAGCACAAACTGGGGAAAGCAGATGCCATCTGAGCATCCTAAGTAATTCCTGGTGCTAATAACAAGGAAGAAATCAACAAGGGTGAGACCCTGATGTGAAACTTTTGCCTCAGGAACTGCAAGAGAATAAATTTCTGTTCTCTAAAGCCACCCACTTATGGTATTTATGTTACAACAGGACAAGAAAACAAAAACACCCTGCATCAATCGATCCTTGGCTATCAGCTGCACCCACCCCTCCCCACCCTACCTGGAGTGTGAGTGAAATGGAGGTATCATAACCTCCTGGGCATTTCCAGGGGACATGGCTCCATTAGTGCAGGACAAAGTCTCCAGCAAAGGGAGAGTTTAGCAACCAATTTTCACAGCTGCTGGCAGATGACTAGTAAAGGGGATTTATATTTCTTCCTTGTTTTGTTATGAATATATGAGGGGGCTTCAAAAAGTTCCTGGAAAAATTCCATTATATTTTAACTGCATTTTTCCATGAACTTTTTGAAGCCCACTGTTGTGTGTGTTTTTGTTTCTTCCCTTTTCTTATCCCATTAATAGCAACAAACATAAAACCCATTGCTATCAACTGTTGTTGTTGTTGTTAAGTGCCATCGAGTCGGGTCCGACCCTGTACAGGGTTTCCGAGGGTGTAAATCTTTACGGGAGTAGAAAGCCTCATCTT
>NW_006408847.1:132099-135661 GCF_000296735.1 Chrysochloris asiatica
TAAGTGAGACAAAGTCTTGCCATCCTTGCTTCTGAAGAGCACTCTGTTGTATTTCTCTTTAGATTGATTTGTCATTCACTTGCCAGTTCATGATATATTCAAACTTCTTTACCAACAAGGGGTGTAGTTCAGTGCCTGATACGTAGTAGATGTTCACTTTATATTTATTGAATGAATGAGAAACACAGATAGTAAGGGAATTTTGAAACAAAGTCTCTCTGCCTCTAAACCACATTCTTTCCCCACTATGCCTCATGTAGACCCTTGCTTAATCTCTTTATCCTTAATATCTATACAATTCTTTTAGAATCCACCCTCAGAAGTCAGTTTTCCACTAGACTTATATTTACATCTATGCCATACCTTACTTATGCCCCTGCTGCAGAAAGTAATATGTTAGTTGTTTCTTAAAATGACCTTTTTCACATCTCGGGATGTGTGTCTTTGTACAGTTTTGCAAGTTGTGGTAAGGCAGATTGTCTCTTCCTCTCCCTCTGTCCCTTTCATAATATAAGCCCTCTGATCATGCCTCATTCTGTCTTTATGCTTCCAGGCTGAAGAGATCCAATCATTTTACCTTCTCCTCACACAAAAATCACATTTTCTTGATCATTTCAGTTCCTCTCCTCTGGAGATTTTCTAGCACTTTATAGCTTTCTTGAGGAGAAATCCAACTACAGCTGTGCTTTAGGTAAGCAAGCCTTTTGATAATTCTTCACTGAATCTCTAGTTAGCACATGCCTATGATGGAAGTTGTTTCAGGCACTCCAGTCTCTCTTCCAGCCCTACCCCCACTCCCTACCCAGCATGCAAAGGGACTAACCACTCACTTTCCATTTGGTAAGAAGATGGAATCATCCTGTGTGAACTGCCTCAGCCTTTACCTCTGTTCTCTCTCAACCATTCTCCCACTTTCTGGGAAGAGCTGTTCTCCTTTGTAATTCTCATTCTTCCCTAAAGTCTCCCAAACATTGCTCCCAGACTTAGCACTTCCCTCTCCAGATCTCACTTTATCTCACTGGTGTGGCGCTGCGGAATAAATAAAACAGTGTATTACAAGGTGGTTTGAATTGCAAGGTTGGTGGTTCAAACTCACCAGTCGTTCCTTGTAAATCCTATACAGAGTTACTGTAAGTCGGAACCGACTTGACAGCACTTAACAACTAAATTTCAGACAATACCCAAAATGTCAGTGGCTTAAGACAACCAAGACGTATTTCTTACTCTCACAAAGTTCAATAAAGGTTGGGCAGTCCTCCTCCATTTTGAAATGATGCTGTCTGAAACGTGTGACTTTCAGGGTCACCAAGCCATGACAAGAAAATGATAGAGCAGGCATGTGGATTCTCAACAACCTTCCATGGAAGTTACAAAGATCACTTCTGCTTATAGTCCACTGGCCTGAAATACTCCATTGCCCCAATCTATTTGCAAAGAAGGATGGGAAATACAGGCAAGTATAAAGAGCTCTGGTAGCATAGTGGTTACGAATCAGGCTGCGAACCTTAAGGCCAGCAGTTCGAAACTACCAGCCGTTCCGTGGGAGAAAGATGGGGCTTTCTGCTCCCATAAAGATTTACAGCCTCGGAAATCCTGTACAGGGTCGCTATGGGTCGGAACCGACTCATAGGCACATAACAACAACAAATATAGATAATTTGGTGAACACTGTATGATACATCTTTAAAGATGTACAAAGTTCCTCTGACTTGAGAAAACATTGCCTGGACTCCACCTTCTTTTCAGTGAGAAACTTGCCAGATGAGTATGCACTTTTCTGTTTCTTCATCGGCCATGCTTTCTCTAATCCCTGCTGTTGTTGTAGCTAAGTGCCATCAAGTTGGTTTCAACTCATAGCCACCGTGTATAGGGTTTCTGAGGAATAGCTGGTGGGTCTGAAACACCAACCTGGTGGTTAACAGTTCAGTGCTTATTCTATAGTGCCACACCAGGACTCTCTGTTATTGTTGTTAAGTGCTGTTGTGTCGATTCCAACCCATAGTGACCCTGTGTAGGGTTTCCAAGAGCAACTGGAAAGTTTGAACCACCGACTTTGCAGTTCAAATGGCTTTGCAGTCTGGTGCATTAACCCACAATGCCACACCAGGACTCCAGGACTCTCTGTAGGGGTGCATTTATCCCCATTGTTTAATTACAAATACACTCTAAGAGGCCAGCAGTTTTTCTTTTCAGGTCTCATTTACTTTACCTGATGCAGAATTTGAACATGTCTCTTAAGGAAACACTCTTAGAAGATGCCATCACCCACTACTTTACGTGAGAAGATTTCTGTGCTATCCCCAACACCAATACTAAATGTCTTTGAGACCAGCTGCAAATATACTTCTTTTTCTTCTGACCCGAGCCACCCAGAGCCAGGTTAGATTCAACATGTTAAACTTCAAGTCTGCTCAAACATCAGACACCAGCCATATGTTCAGGGTCCTAGGGTACCTTTACTTCTGACCTTCTAATTAAATTTGGGGATTTCTACCACACCCTTCCACCACTCCTCTGTCAGTTTATTGTACTGTGGTGGCTTGTGAGTTGCTGTGATCCTGAAAGCTATGCCACCAGTATTTTAAATACCAGTAGGGTCACCCATGGTGGGCAGGTTTCAGATGAGCTTCTAGACGAAGACAGACTAAGAAGAAGGAGTGACGAATTATTTCCGAATATTTAGTCACTGAAAACCTTATGACTAGCAGAGAAACATTGTCAGATATAGTGCTGGAAAATGGGAGGCACTCAAAATGTGACTCAGGAAGAGCTGCCTCCACAAAGTAGAGTTGACAGTGATGATGGAAATAGAGTAAAGCCTTTGGGAGAAAAGCCCACGGGACCTTCATTTGCTAATAGGGCACAACTCAAAATGAAGAGAAACAGCTGTAAACATCCATTAATAATTGGAACATGGAATGTAAGAAGTATGAATCTAGGAAAAATAGAAATTGTCAAAAATGAAATGGAACGCATAAACATTGATATCTTAGGCATTAGTGAGCTGAAATGGACTGGTATTGGCCGTTTTGAATCTGACAGCCACATGGTTTATGATGTTAGAAAGACAAATTGAAGAGGAATGAATGGTGTTGCATTCATTGTCAAAAGAACATATCCAGATCAGTCATGAGGTACAACACTGTCTGTGATAGGATAATATCCTAGCTACTACAGGGAAGAACAGTTAATATCACTGCTATTCAAATTTACACACCAACCACTAAAGCCAATGAGGATGAAATAGAAGAAGTCTACCAACTTCTAAAATCTGAAACTGATCAAACACGCAATCAAGATGTGTTGATCATTAGTGGTCATTGGAATGAAAAAGTTGGGAGCAAAGAGGAAGAATCAGTAGTTGGAAAATAAGGCCTTGGTGATAGAATTGGAGAACACATGATAGAATTCTGAAAAATCAATGATTTGTTCATTTCAAATATCTTCTTCAGACAGCATAAGAGAGAACTATACACATAGACCTCACCAGATGGAATACCTAGAAATCAAATTGACTACATCTGTGGAAAGAGACGATGGAAAAGCACCATATCATCAGTCA
>NW_006408847.1:137598-140303 GCF_000296735.1 Chrysochloris asiatica
CAGTCTCTGGAGAAGGATATCATGTTTGGTGCGATGGAGGGTCAGAGAAAAAGAGGAAGACTGCCAGAGAGATGGATTGGCAAAGTGGCAGCCTCAATGGGCTCAAGCGTGTCAATGATAATAAAGTTGGCCTAGAATCAGGCAGTGTTTTGTTCTGCTGTGCATAAGGTCACTATGAGTCAGTACTGACTCAATGGCACCTAACAACAGCAACAGCAACACACCCTTGTTATTGTTATGTTGTTAAGTGCCATCAAATTGTTTCTGACTCAGAGCTACTCTGTATAGTTTCTGAAGTTTTAAATCTCTTCTATGTTTAAGTTTAAAAGACTTCTATGGGAATAGAAGTCTTATCTTCTGTGAAGCAGCTGGTAGATTCAAATAGTCATTCATGCACTGAACAGCAAAACCTTTAACTTACTATACAACCAGGGCTTATAGAACAAAGGAAAGTTCTTCAAAAAGTTCCTTTGTACTTATGATTACAGTTTTATTATGAACGATGCACATCAGGATCAGCATAAAGAAGAAATGCCTAGGGAAAGTTTGGGCAGGGTCTCTAAAGTGGTGTCTCTGTGTCCTCAAGACATTTATCCTCCTGTGCAATGATCTTTCATCAACTAGGG
This sequence comes from Chrysochloris asiatica, assembly GCF_000296735.1. NCBI lineage: Eukaryota > Metazoa > Chordata > Mammalia > Afrosoricida > Chrysochloridae > Chrysochloris > Chrysochloris asiatica. The sequence continues at coordinate 138,225 of NW_006408847.1, forward strand.
AGTTTATCTGAGGCCCAATTTTTATTGGGTGCTATTACCTAGGCATGATTGATGGCTGAACTCAATTTCTAGCATTTTTTCCTTCCTAGATATTGGGCTGATCTCATCATATGGTTGATATTTCAGTCATGGTCAGTCATCTAACAAGTGCCACCTCAACTGCATAAACTCACAGGTATGATCTAGACTCCTCATGATTAATAATGACTTTCCAATCTCTTGGGTTAACCATAGTTTGTTATAACCCAGTAAGTAAACTACCTTTGCATTGTCAGTAAAACACAAGTAATAAATGGAGAAGAAAAAAATTGAAGTTGTCAAAGACTTCATTTTGCTTGAATCCACAATCAACACTCATGAAAGCAGCTTTCAAGAAATCAAATGATGTATTGCATTAGGCAAATCTGCTGCAAAAGACCTTTGTAAAGTGTTCAAAAGCAAAGAAATCACTTTGAGGATTTTGAGGACAAAGATTCACCTGGTCCAAGCCAGGGTGCCTTCAACTGCCTCATATACATGGCTAAGATGGACAATGAATAAAGAAGACATTAGAAGAACTGATGCATTTGAATCATGGTTAGTGAAATATTGAAAGTACTGCAGACTGTCAGAAAAGCAGACAAATCTGTCTTGGAAGGAGTACAGCCAGGATGCTCATTAGAGTGCCTTCAAAGAGAAAACCAATAAGTAAATAAAGGTCCAATCAAAACAGTGGTTTCCAAGGTGATCTGCTGGGCCAGTTAAATTGAAGATAGAGAAGTTAGCTCAGGAAGTTATCATGACTCTTTTGGGAACTCCAAAGGGTTAATCTTGATAAAATTTCTCAATGGACACATGATGATCATGGAAGCTGATCATGAAGATGTTTTAAGAAAATTGCAAACTGCACTGATAAGAAAAAGGCCAGGAAAGATGTGCCGATAATTTTTTTCTCATCATGATAATGTACCTGCTGATTCTTAGAGTGTGAGTGTAGAATGGGCTATCTTATGAGGATTTCCTTGGGAAACTTTACCCTATCCATCCTACAGCCCTGATCTTGCCCCTTCCTACTTCTTTTTGTCTCCTAAACTCAGAATATTTCAAAGAAACACAGTTTGAGTTCCTTGAGGATGCCAAAACTGCCACTTTCACATGGTGAAAATTTTAGAGCACAGAATTATTTGGGGAAGGGCTAAAGAGATATAAACACTGCCTTCAGAAGTATAAAGACCTAGATGAAGGAGATGTCAAAAAAAAAACCCAAAAAACAATAGCATCACAATGTAATATTTTTGTTTGATAAAGGTTTCAATGATTTTGTTGCAATATTTTTAAAATAACCCTCATATATGCTAAACACAGTGCTAAACATTGGGGCTAGAGACAGGAATAAGGCAGACCTTTCAAAATACCAGAGTGGAATAAATATCCCCAGTGAGTGCACAAAACAATTCATTAAGTTGAATGTTTAAATCAAGATCTCATTCTTTTTCATAAAAACTAAGACATAATTTAAGCTTCATTAATAATTTATATTGGCATTGACAGAGATCTGTCACTCAGTCTCAAAGTCAAATGGTCATGAGTTATGTGTGGTCCTTGAGGACTGAATAAATGTCCACATGAAGAAGAGTTGACAGTGGAGTCCTCACTATTGCAGCCCATTGTATTTATATATTCCTATTAAGTAGATTTATGGATTATATCATCGAGTTTTAAACAACCCAACACACTCAAAATAAACAAGTGGCTCAAAAGATTTCCAGTAATAAAACTACAAACTGAAGATGAAACTAATAATTAGGTGATCTTATAGTTTACCATCAAAACATCCTTTTAAATTATTATGCCAGGAAACAAGTGTGCGGACTGGGAATGCCCAAAGCAAACTGGAACATGTATTCACCCTATTAATAATGCAAGCACAGGCAAACAATAAGATGGCAAAGCTGACATTTCTAATCCAAGTACATGCTTTTCATCAGCCACATCTAAGGTAAAAAAATTAATAATAATAACATTTGAAAGAAGCTAACTAAAATATTTTTTAAATATTTAGAAGCATATTGCGCTTTTTCAATATAAGAAACAAAATTG
>NW_006408847.1:145013-152707 GCF_000296735.1 Chrysochloris asiatica
ATTCTCTGCTCTAGACTCTGTGGCCATGTCACTGCCTCTGGGCCCAGAAGTCCCTGGGTTTTGCCATACTGCTGGCCATCCAGGTCTCCACCCTGGTTCACAGGAGTCTATTGAACCTTGTAGGGCTTAGCTCATAGCTTCAATGCTGTTTTTCCCTCACTTCTCCTTATCGGTGTCGAACGTGGTCACCAGCAGACCACATGCCTGCTCATGTATTCCCTTTGAGTCTTGGAAAGGGGTGTGCTCAGAGGGGTCCCAACCACTTGCCTTGATGGCTCCTGGGAGAACAGCTTACTTGTTCTTGTAGTAATCAATCAGACTGCCATTATTGTTTCAGATTTTTCCTGCTGGTCTTTCTTTCACGGAGTATCCTCTGTTCTTCCAGCTGCTCCAGGCTGGTCTACTCATCCTTTCCAGTGGAAATTTCCCACCTCAGTGGGTACTGGATGGGGTTCTGGATTCCACCTATGATTTTGTGCAATGTAAAGCCTCCACAGGAAGTCTCTTTTACTGGGCAACTTCTAGCTCCCTTTAAAGTATTCCAATCAGTTATAGGCTGAAGATGGACTTACAAGCTTTCTGTAGTGATGATTCTGGCTATTCTTTTCTCTCCCTGTCAAGTGTCTATTTTACAATGGTAGGCAAGGGAAACCAAGATTAAAAAGACACCCAAACATCTTAATATTATTCCCCTCTTTTACCCTTTCAAACCATGCCTCAATCCCTGTATACAGGAGCCCTGTTGATCCAAGGTTGTGCATACATCATCATTTACCTCTGCCCCACTTAGCCCATGTGAACCACCTGCCTAACTGGTCTCTCATCAGCCTTGTTCTTCCATTCCCCTCCCCCTTCTTGTGTATTGCCCTCCCCACCCCACTCCCACCGCCAAACTATCCTGTGTCTATATCCTACCCTTTGCTTTATCTTCATCACCCTCCCTCCCCTCCTCTCATCCCATACATCCTGGTGATTAGCAAATATATGTATAATTTGTTTTTCCCATTTTAGTGTGGATTCTTTTTCTTACTCTTTTACAATAACGGTCCTATGCAGCATTTCTACTTTTGTGACTGACTAATTTCACTCAGCATAATGTCCTCAAGGTTCATCTGTTATGCAGTGGCTTGCAGCATCTTTGTTGTTCTTCAAGGTAGCATAGTATTCATGGTGTGTATTACCAGTTTGTTTATCCGCTCTTCAATTGATTGACATTTTGGCTGTCTCCATCTTTTTGCTATAGTAAATAGTGCTGCTATGAACATTGGTGTGCATATATCTACTCGTGTTATGGCTCGTATTTCTTGTGAGTAAATACCAAGTAGAGGAATTGCTGGGTCATAAGGTATTTCTATTTCCAACCTTCTGAGAAAATGCCATATTAAGCAACCAGAGTGGTTGGACCATTTTGCAATCCCACCAACAATGTAGGAGTGTTCCAATCTCTCCACATCCCTGCCAGCATTTATTGTCCTCTACTTTTTTGTTCTTTGCTATTATTGCTGGTGTAAGATGATATCTCATTGTTGTTTTGATTTGTATCTCTCTAATGGCTAGTGATCGTGAACATTTCTTCATATGTTTATTGGCTGCCTGGATCTCCTCTTTGGTGACGTGTCTGTTCATGTCTTTCAATGTACCAGTACCAGGCTGCTTTGACCATTGCAACCATGTAGTAGATTTTGAAATCAGGGAGTGAGAGGCTTCCAAACTTGTTCTTCTTCTTGAGCAGTGCTTTGCTTATCCTGGGTCTTCATCTTTCCATATAAAGTTTGTAATGGTCTTTTACATATCTTTGAAGAATGTTACTGGAATCTGGATTGGAATTGCATTATATATGTAAACAGCTTTGGGTAGTATTGACATTTTCACAATGTTGAGTCTTCCTATCCAGGAACATGGTATGTTCTTCCACTTTTGTAAGTCTCTTTTGGTTTCTTGTAGTAGTGTTTTGTAATTTTCTTTGTATAGGTCCTTTGTTTCTCTGTCTATTTCTGATATTTAATATTAATCATTTGGATCTCTTTTTTCAGGTTTTTCGGGGAGGATGCCTGTCCAGGCTGGACAAAGAAGGCGTGACAGGGAAGAGAAGGAAAAAATGTGTGGAATCCCCAGCACCTCCTTTGACAAATGTCACTGTGCCACTATTAGTCCTGGTTCCCTGTGTCTGGCTGTAGCCCTGCCCTCTGAATTCCACCCAGGCAGGGTGGCAGCAAAGGGAGTCCCATCTCAAGCATTTCCTAACCTGCAGTATTTTCTTTTATATTGTGATTTTTTCACTTGTTTGTGCGAGAAACTGATGCCCTGTATCTTATGCTAGATCCAGAGCTCTTTTGGGGTTCCATGAGCAGAGCTTCTCTGAATTTTCAATCCCTCCCCCATGGAGTTTTTCTTACTTGGCTGTCTCTGCTGCCCACAAAAACTGGAAACTCCTGGGTATGTTCTTTTTGACAATGAATGCAACACCATTCCTCTTAAACTTGTCATTCCTGGCATAGTAAACCATGTGGTTGTCAAATTCAAAATGGCCAATACCAGTCCATTTCAGCCACTAATGCCTAAGTTATCGATGTTTATGCATTCCATTTTATTTTTGACAATTTCCAATTTTCCTAGGTTCATACTTCGTATATTCCATGTTCTGATTATTAATGGCTGTTTACAGCTGTTTCTCTTCATTTTGGGTTCTTATCAATAAGAGAAAAGGTTGAAGTTATCAAGGACTTCATTCTTCTTGGATCAACTATCAACACTCATGGAAGCAACAGTCAAGAAATCAAACGACATATTGCATTAGGCAAATTTATTGCACAAGATCTTTTTAAAGTGCTGAAGAGCAAAGATGTCAACTTGAGGACTAAGGTGTGCCTGACCCAAGCCATGGTATTTTCAATAACCTCATATGCATGCGAAAGCTAGACAGTAAATAAGGAAGACCGTAGAAGAATTGATGCTTTTGAGTTATGGTGTTGGAGGAGAATATTGAAAGTACCATGGGCTGCCAAAAGAACCAACAGATCTGTGTTGGAAGAAGTGTAACCAGAGTGCTCCTTGGAGGCCAAGATGGCCAAACTTCATCTCTCATACTTTGGACATATTTTCAGGAGGGACCAGTCACTGGAGAAGGATATTATGTTTGGTAAGGAGAAAAAGAGGAAGATCCCCAGAAAGATGGATTGGCAATGTGTCAGCATTAATGGGCCCAAGTGTGGCAACAATTGTGAAGTTGGCCTAGGACCAGGCAGTGTTTTGTTGTTGTGCATAGGGTTGCTATGAGTTGGTACCAACTTCATTGCACAACAACAAAAACGTCACATAGAATAGGTTTATGCTCAATTTTTTTTCTGTTGACAGGGGAGTGTGGCTGATGTTTGAAGATCATTGGTCTAAAGGGTGATGGATGTATTCAGAAGCACATAATAGTGATGGTTGAAAACATGACCAATGTAGTAAATGTCATTGAGTTATTTAAAAAATGTTGAAATGACAAATGATTTGTTACATATATATATTTACCACAATTAAAAAGAAAAAGTGTGCCACTGAACCTATCTAATTATAATCCCATGACCTAGCATTTTGGTCTCAATGTCCTAATGTCTTTCCAAACCCATTAAGTTAAAAATGAAATATATTCCTTTTTCCTCCAAGATAATCCACTTTTTGATTCCCTCACTGGCAACTCCAGATTTCCAAGGTCAAGTCTTTTAAAAGAGTTTTGACTCTGCTTTCTTCAAAGCTATGTCCTTTCTCCCTTACGTCCCTCATTCCCTTCTCCCACATAACCAATTATTCTTCAGGCTTTTTCCTTCCTCATCTCTCAACATTCCTTTAGGTTTCTCCTGCCACTACGTTTCTACAACCTCTCATACATCCTCTCCTCAATTATTATAATAATATCCTAAGAGAACTTCCTCTCTCCACACTCCTCCCTCTCCTACTCTTTATGCTCTGCCACCCATTCACTTTTCCTAGACCACTAGTCTCAGTCTGTCCTCCTCCAACACTAACTCGAAAAGGACAATATGGAGTCCCTCATTACTTTTGAATGTATAACTCCTCATACTAACTTGCAAGATCTTCTATATTTTGACCCCAATCTTTAGTGGATTTACTCAAGTCCCAAAGTTTTTATTGAGTATCTCCTTTGTTCTAGGCACTGTGTGAGTTACTAGAACAATGTAATGGTTAAGGTTCTGTGTCATTTAGACTAGGCCAGGATTTCCAGAGGGTTAGCAGTTGGTATGTGCTTATTCCTGTGTGGATGAAACTTAATACAGTCATAGTTAACTCTATGATGGGTGGCTATGAGCAGTCAATCAATTGAAGGGATGCTTCTTTGGGGGTGTGGTCTGCTCCCAATATAGTGGACATATGGGAGGGACTTTCTCTATCCTCCACTGGGGAACTTCTCTCTCTCTCTCTACATATATTGCATATATATATATATATATATATACACATTCTCTCGTGTATGCAATATATATATATAATTCACTGGTTTTGCTTTTCTAGAAAACCCAGCCTAAGACAAACAAAAACAACAAGTTGTTAAATGCCAACAGACACTGTGCTAATGGACAAGATAGCTTAGTTCCTTCATCAAGGATTTTTGTGGCTACACAAAAAGGGTTCATAACTAATCAACTGTCAAGTTGACTTGTACTCAGGATAATCCCATGTGTGTGAGAGCAGAGCTATGCTCCATGACTGTTTGTTCAGAAGTAGATTGCCACACCTATCTTCTGAGGCACCTGTGTATAGACTAAACCCTCCATCCTTTTTGTGATCAGTTTAGTGCATTAACCATTTGAGCCATCAGGGACTCCAGAGGGCTCAAACATCTCACCAAATCTTATATTTGACTTTCCCCCATTTAAAATCCTTCAGCCCAAATAGTTTCTTTATTCCTTATAAGCATGTTAGTTCACTTCCTAATTCTGTTCCCATCATCTATCTCCCTTCCCCATTGCGTTCTGCTCATTCTTTGGATTCTTTAAGGAGCTACTCATATTCAACAACATTTGGGAAGTTCTCTTGACTATTAACCCTTATTAATTTCTTCCCTTTGCAATCCTGTACTGGTCATTTTGGACCAGTATCCCTCATGGTCCCGTTCCGTTATCTGGTTACATGCACATATCAGGCTTCCCCCACCTAGACTGCAAACCTATTGCTTTATGCCTGTTGTGGATGCTGCCGTTGTTTGCTTCACTGCATTGTATCAGTTACACCAAGATGGATGCAGTGGTCTTGTTAGGACAAGGGCTTATAGGAGTCTTTTTCCTGTGTATTCTTCATATTTTCTATAATGAGGTTACATTATATTTCTAATTAAAAATTACAAATAAAAACAAATAAAATACTTTTTTAATTCAATTTAATTGAAATTCAGAAATAATTGTTCTCATTAGGTAGCTAGACCTTGAAAACACTGGAGCTAATTTAGTCCAGATTGGAAAAAACTCAAAAGTGGTTATTAGCATACACTAGTTCCTCCAAATATAAATTGCTCTTTTTTGATAACAGACCAGATTTTCTGGGGCACATCTAATTTTGTCCTACTTCTGGATTTCCTAAAACATTCTCCGGGGTCAGGCTATGAGCCACTGTCAGAAATGCTTAATATCAAGACTTGCTTATAGCATGTTAAGTCCATAAAAGCATACACTCATATAGGTTTTTAGCCATTGCCAAATAAATCTTGAAGGATTTTTGCTTCCAGTGTAGCCTAGAATGGTATCTTGAGGAAATGAAGGAAATTCAAATTACCAGCAATAGTTGGGAGTTGGTATAAGGCAGTCACCAAAACAGAGATGCTAATGTTTTCAAGGATCCCGTAAAAGCAGGCAGGGTGAGTTAGGAGGACCTCCTATAAAATTAACAACCAGACTGAATTTTGCAGTAGAGCCAAGCAGGTTAGAGTGACACTGTGAAATGAATAGGATGCCTGCAGAGCAAATATACACTTTTCCTCAACCACCAATTCTTCTACCTCCTGCTTCTCCGAGTGACTAATTGAGCAGTGAATTTTATTGCTTTGATCATTTATGTCACATCTTTTTATCTCTCTCCCACTTAACTCTCCCTGGTCCGTGAAGGGCAGTTTTGATATCTTGCTACACTGGTTCAACAGACCATGGATCTAAAGTATTAAACAGCTGGTGACAACTTTCTCCTTCTTGAATCTGTTGAAAAGAAAAAAAATGAAAGAAAAAAAACAAAAACAATTTCTCCCCACTTTTCAGATGAAGAAAATGTAGAGCATTTGACTGTAGAGAACGAATACATGAAACCAAGAAGTTGAGAGGGCTGATGAAGAGACTGCTTCCGTTCAGATGTTCTTCACTTTAAAGATCATATCATGGGGGTGTTTAGGGTTAGGGATGATTGAAAACCTTTGGTTCATACAAAATAGACACCTGAAATGCTTTTTCCCTCAGAAGAGGCATGAAGCTTACGTTTGGGAGGGAAAAGAGTCCCAGATGATAAATGTTCAGTCCTTTCCAACGCCCACCTTTTACTCCTACAGAAGATAAAACGTTAGCAGTGCTACAATGTGCAATGTTGTAAACACCTCTCTTCAGTCAGTTCCAATCGCAAAATGAAGTACAGACGGAACAAGATAATATGGAGAAATCAGGTGTCCAAGGACTGCAGATTTCAGCATTTTCCCTGGTGCCATCTGAGCAAAAGTGTTTTCCAGGGAGCGGAGGCCTCCAAGCGTGAATCCGTTTCAGGGTAAACAAGGCAAGCTGCCAATGGCCTTCCCTGTCCTCAGCAGGGTTACATAAGCACCTTCCCACTTTTTCAAAAATTAGGAGCTCTATTGATTTAGTGCTCACCATGCCTCTGTGTGATTTATGACTCAGAAGATGCCTGACAGCATTCAGGCGACTTGGTGTTGTTGCAGCCAAAAACCCAATGAAGAAATGTAGAAAAAACTTTTCTCACTTTCAGATAAACCTCTGAGGATCTCATCCCCTTCTTTTAAACCATTGCTGCTTTGCTTAAGGCCCTGTCTTAGATTAATCATGAGGGGAAATTAAACTTCAAATTTTACTATTTCCTCTGGAAATGCTTATCTCTTTGGAACTGAAATATCATGACAGCCTCCTTATTCTGTTTTCTGATGGTCTCCTCAACTCTTTCCATCCTCCTGTTTGATATATTTGTCATACAGGTATGACTGTTTATTTCAACAAGCATATATTGAGTACCTGTTTTCTGTATGCACTATGATAGAATTATGAAGCTAATAAAAATGAACCCATTAAAACTTGCATTCTTCAAAAACCCGTTAGTGTTGTAGCAGAAATAGGTAGTGGTATTAGAAAAATCCATGCAACCCTTCCTGTAATGGTGAAGGCTATGTGTCCACTTGACTAGACCATGATACTCAGGAGTTTGACAGTTATGGGATGATGCGTGGTTGTAATATAATGTAACTATTGAGCTCGGTCAACAACAACACGGAATACCGGGTCAAGAAGACTCATGAGTTGGTGCTGGAACTCTGTAACAAATATAAAGGTATGTTTGGAGGTTCGGAGAATTTGCAGGAGAATCCAGAAATTCATTATTTTCTGGATCAAGACACTCAGCTGTTCCAGGAGCCACCATCTTGGGAAAGCTTATCTTGATTGTACCAGGATTGATAGGATTAGGAGAGAACATCTTGATTGTATCTTGAT
>NW_006408847.1:155657-184680 GCF_000296735.1 Chrysochloris asiatica
GAAAAAGGAAGACCCCCAATGAGATGGATCAGCCAGGTGGCATCATTGATGGACTCAAGTGTGGCAGCGGTAGTGAGGTTGGCCCAAGATCGGACATTGTTTTGTTCTGCTGTGCATGGGGTCGCTATGAGTCGGTTCCGACTCGATGGCACCTGACAACAACAACAACAATCTCTATGATGTGATCTAATGCAATCAGTCAATAAGTTACAAGAGAAGCTTTTCCACAGGTGTGGTCCTCATTCCATGTATATGGACATCTGGAAAAGGTCTCTGGCTTTTGTTCCCTTTGGCTACTGTATCCAACTTATCGTCTTATCTCAGTTCTTGGAACTTGACCTGCTGAGCTTGGATTCATCAGTCCCTGGAATTACACGAGTTAGGAGAAGCCTCCACCAGCCTAATGTCTGACTCACAGACTTAGAACTTGCCAGTGTCTACAACCATGTGAGCCATTTCCTTGAGATAAATCTCTCCCCCACCCCAGCCCCCTCCCCTCTCTTTCTCTCTCTCTCTCTCTCCACTTGGTTGTGATATAATGTAACTATCTCCATGACGTGTTCTGATGTGATCAGTCAATAAGTTATAAGGGAAGCTTTTTCTGTAAGTGTGGTCTGCATCCAAGGTATATGGACGTTGTTGTTGTTAAGTGCCTTCTAGTCAGTTGCAACCCTGTATAAGGTTTCCAAGGAGCAGCTGGTGAACTTGAACCACTGACCTTATAGTTCAAAGTGACTTTGCAGTCCAGCTCATTAACCCATAGCTTCATACCAGGACTCCATATATATATTCACATGCATACTTCACTGGTTTTGCCTCTCTAGAGAACCCAGCCCAAGACCCTTCTATAGTGCAAATGCTATCAGGAGGTAGCTGCCTCTCCAGGGACCATATCTCCTAACTTTCTAGCTTCTAGACAGAGCCACACCAGGTTCTCCTTAAGACATGCTCCAAAGCCATTGCCCAGTTTCTAGCTGTGGTGACAGAACATGGTTAGGTTACACTGGTGAATTTGAAATCGTTCTTGATAACAGAGCTGGGAAAATTGTTGTGGATCTCATAGTCAGGTTAAACAAGTGTGGAATTAGCAGTTCTACATTTCATGGTAGAGCAATGATCTAGAAAGGTGGCAGAATAGTCCATCCCTGTCCAGTGTCACCCAGTTTAGCAACTCATGATGTCACACACTCTTGCCTTCGTGGGCACAGTGGCCTGACCTGGCTGACACCATGCATTTTCTCCTGCCTCCCATTCACCAAGGTGGAGGCCCTCATCCATGGGAGTCAGGGGAGAGGTGGTAGTCACCAGTGTCTTGACTGCCCCTCCTCCTGCAATGCCACTGCTGCCACTGCAGACCCTGGAGTCATTTGGTGTCACCTTCTGAAAATGACCCACACCCCCACACTATCCCTGTCCTGTCAGTTCAGTTTCATTATACTAACATCATTGGCCACAGGAAACAAAATGAAAATACACTGGATGGCACGTCCTGGGATCTTTTATCTAGAAATATAATACATACAAGCAAATGCTTCAGCAGGCAGAAAGAAAACAAACTCAAACAAAAAGGTAAAAGAATCTTGTTAAGTTCAAAATTGTGTTTCCCAGAGGATTAATAGGAATTAAACATCTAGTAAGGTCAGCGAGAAAGAGGAAGATCCCCAATGAGATGAACTGGCACAGTGGCAGAAGCAACGGGCTCAAGAATAAAAACAATTGTGAGGATGGCACAGGACCAGGCAGTGTTTCATTCTGTTGTGCATAGAGTCACTATAAGTAGGAGCAGACTCAACAGCACCTAAAAACAACAAGAAGTTGACACTCAAAAGGCTTTCCAGATCTCTTCCTCTTCGGGAGTTCCCAAAGATTTTACTACTCACTGAATACGTTCTGCTCAAAACTTCCAGTGATTGCCTCTTCTCATCAGAATAAAAGTCAAGATCCTTATTGTGGTTTACAAGACCTTATCCGATTTGTTCTCTGCCTTTTCTCTGACCTTACCTCATGTTGTGATTTATGAAGTTTCAGACACTGGAGGAATACCTTGTTCATCATTGTATACTCAGCACTCAGTACCTATCTTTTTCATTGTTAAAAATATACACAACATTGACCTATACTTATGGATGTAGTAGCTCAAAAGAGGGATGCATCTTTACAGCAAGGATCATTGCCATCCCTTCGGTACACAGGGTTGACAGGGATGGGCAATTTAGACATTGGCTACCCAAAATGGAGGGACCACAAAGGCACGAAGTGACTGGCTTACAAACTTTCAAGAGGAAGCCTAGTTTCAGAGGGTACAGGGGAAGGTAGAATCTCCACTAAGTGGTTTCCAACCTGTCTGGATGGGGCTGTTGAAAGGAGATGGGAGATAAGACTCTTGTGGTTCAACAGTGAATGACTGCTATCAGGACTGATTGTGAGTGTTGCAAATGTAAAGATAGACGTTTCGTAACAAAAGGAGGGGAGTGGTTGATCTTTCAGTCCAGGATGGAGGACCCTGGGACCATCAAGGGAGAACATCAGAGTATGGGACCCTATACAGAAAAACAACGATGTCAGAGATGGAGGCAGAGATGATGACATGGAGAGATGGAGCAGCTGGGGACCCTGGATTCAGGGATGGAGAAAGGCTGTGTGCTGGTGGATGGGGGGTAGGAGTGGGGGGTAGCACGGCATGCTGTGTGCTGGCTGCTGGGAGGCTGGTTGCTTGCGGGGTGTACCCTTTCATTGTTTAAGTGCTTCAGTGTACATCAAAAACAACAACAACAAAAACCAACAGAGGGAATGGAAGAAAATGCTGTTAAATGATGATGCATTGAGGGGAATTGTAATCATTGCAATGAAACGAAATACAATAGGATGAAAGTAAAACTGATGTTCTCCCATGTAAACTATCACCCAATTCACAATAAAAACTTTAAAAAATATTTTGTATGCAGTAAATATATATATATATATATTTACAACAAAGCATACACCAGTTGAATAATATCCTACATGTATAATTCAGTGGCATTGGTTACATTCTTCAAGCTATGCATCCATTCTCACACTCCTTTTCCTAACTGTTCCTACCCCATTAACATCAGCTCTCAGTAAATATTTCTTGAAAGAGTTCCCCAAACTTATTTGATCATGGAATTGTAATTGAAAAGGATATCTAGGGAAATTAGTATCATGTGGAATTCATTTTGGGAAATGCTGTCTTAGTGAAAACCCAGCATCTTTCTCTATGGACTCAGAGAAATGTGAGAATTGTAGTTCATTTGATCAGGCACCAGGGTCACTACTAGTTGAAACTGACTCCACGGCACTAAACAACAAGGGGTAAAAGAGTATCTTTTGCTACAAAAGGGAAGACTGAGAGCAGCCTGGCAAAAATATTCATAAAGCAAATGGAAAACAGGGGGCTGGAGTATCCATGACTCCATCCCTTCTGGCCTCAGCTGCAGAGATATGAATGAGATATGAGAAGCTTACCATTGGGCTTAGTGGACAAGTGTTGACAGCACTTAGCTGATTTCATCTCTAGAAATTCATCAAAGATCCAACCTGCCATATGGTTTTTGACAAATTTAGTTATCAATGGTTTTAGCAGCCAAAAAGTAAGGTATGCTCAGCTTTAGCGAACCCTACTTTTCTTTTCTATTTTTACACAGTTCCCTTCTGCATTTCAATCACCTTCCATGTTATCCTGCAGGGAGTTTGGCATTTGCTGAGAAGTCATGTGAGTGTCATCATCATCATTATCCTCATGGGGCATTTGCTGATCATCTTCTCTGTGGCTCTGCATGCTTCACATCTCTGTATAGCAGCCCCCTCGTGAGGCAGTCATCTTAAGGTCAAAGAAATAAGGGAGCAGAGCAGTTAATCATGTGCAACTCCCATCTGTTAATAAACAAGTGTAAATGGGACAGAATTCATCATTTGCTTTTGGAGACACAAAGGTTAAATGCTTTGTCCCACCCTACAAATCAAGACACAGACAGAGCCCAGGATGGAGTAGGGAGAACTGACAAGGTCTTTTTCAATCCACCAAAGTCTTCTTTCTCCACAAAAGAAGCAGTAGTTGGCTAAATAGTTCCAGAGTGGGAGTTAGAAAATGATAGTTAAAGGAAATCTTAAAGCATCTGGAACAAATGCTCAAAGTAAAACTACAAGAGAGAGTCCAAGCACAAATGTTCAGTCAACAGATTCCAGTCTTCTTCACACTGAAAGGCAAGTTAGGTTTGCTAAATTTCATCCTATCCAGACTATAAAACAAGTAAGTTCCATTTAAATGAAGGGCTTCAAAATTCTCCAATCATACTGACCAATTTACTCATTCCCAGGCTTGTTAAATAAGGTACTATATTGGAGAGTAGTTTGGACAAGAGCTAAAGAAAAGTATTCCCCGGGCATTATTCTTTATATGACTTTTTTCTTATAAAGGGTAAAACAAATACAACGAATTGAGTGTATTAGTTGGACAGTAGCCCCCCATCCCATAACCTTAGTTTTGGTCTTCCAAGTTTCATGCTATATATGTTTAGAGACTTTCCTAAGAGATACAGACTGGATAAACAGACTTCAGATGCAGGAATGTCAGATATCTGAGGTCAGAAAGATACTTCCCAGACTTGAGATTTCAAGTTTCTAAATCAGGCCAAAATTTTATTTAGCTCCTTATACTTGATAAAGTCTTTCCTTTCTAAGAATACTACACTATTTTTCCAAGTCAAAGCAACTGTTGAAGGCCTGGATCCATGAAGCTGAGGTCAAGACTTGCTCCTTGGATGTATCCATTTTTTCCCTCTGTTTCATGGACATAGTGTACCATCTTGAAATCCTATTATTTCAAGAGGATGGAGTAAGTAAGTGTGACTGTATCAACAAAACGTAACCTTCCTTCAAAGGCTGCTTAGTATCTTTAAGATGAAGTCCAAATTCCTTAGTATGTTTGAAAAAGCAAAAACATTTGATGCCAAGTTGATTTCAACTCATGATGACCCCAAGTATGACAGAGTAGAGCTGAACTCCATAGGGTTTTCAATGGCTGACTTTTTTTTTTTTTTTTTTTAACTTCTTAATATGAATTGAGTGAAGGCTTACAGACAAGATAATCACTCAACAAATCATACACTTTGTTTCTGAGATTCTCAATGATTGCAACCCCCTCCTTGTAACAGCAATTATCTCACTTCATTCATACCTGTGGTTCCTACTTCCATTCCACCCACTTTCTCATCCTTTCTCAAGTTTGTCTTTAGATAAAAGCTTCCTTGTTGATTTTGAATGATTGAACATTCCATGGTGAGCATACCTTACTAGTGTTGTTGTCCTCCCTATATAATTATCTACTGCTTGACTGAAAATAGGACCATGAGGGTGAGTTTCTTTCCAGACCTCAAGGGTGATTGAGGGCCATGGTCTTGGGTTCCTCCATTGTCTTTCTGACCAGCAAGATGGGTCTAATGTTTTAAAAGGAATTTGGGGTTTTGTTACACATTTTCTCCACTCTATCTGGGACCTTAATTGTGATATCTTTCACAGCAGTTGGAAATGATAGCTGGGCATTATTATCTAGTTCTTCTGGTCTCAGAATCGTGGAGACTGATGTTTACATGTTCCATTAGTCTGCTGTACTAATTACTTCAACCCATCTTCAATTCTCATTGCTCTTCTTTCTTCCCCACATAGAGACACCAATAGCTGCACCTAGGTCTCTTAGATGGCTGGCTGCTCATGAGCTTTTAAGATCCCAGATGTTACTCACCAAAGTAAGATGAAGAACATTGTCTTTTTATGCCAATTAACCATGGTGTCCTCTGAGACTATGGTCATGAGCCACCAGGCCCAGCAACCCTCAATAGTTGATTTTTCAGAAGTAGATCACTATGCCTTTCTTTTGAGGTGCCTCTAGGTGGACTTGAACCACCAACCTTGAAGTTAACAGTCAACTATGCTAGTTTTTTATACTACCCAAGAACCAGGGTGTGTCTGGTTGATAAAACATAGCAAAATCAGTTCTTGGTCAATATTTCTAGCCTCATCATTCAAGTCACTCATATAAACCCTGACCTCCAGACTTGCTGATATGCTTTCAGTTGTCAGAATATCCCATGCTCTTTCTCACCGTTTTGCTTTTATACATTCTGTGTTTGATGTTGCTGGGAATTCCTAAGGAAGTATAAATGTCCTTTCCTCTGGGAAGCACATTCTACACAGTTAAGGTCTTCCTCCTTTGTGTAGTCATGGGACCTTGAAACACTCATTTATGGCATATCATATTTTATAGAATTTAATGTGTTTACATATTTCTCCTCCACTAAATCAGGAGCTTTGTAGGAGAATTAGGCTTTCTTGGCACATTACAAGTGCTCAATAAAATGTTTGCAAACAGAGGGTTTGATTATTAAAAAATACCATCTCAAGCCTGTTTTCTAATGATAGTGAACAAGAAGTCTCACCTTCCATGCATAATTTTCATCCATGGACATTAGATATTTACTCTGTAGATCCCTCAATGATGGGTCTTAAAGTCTGTTAAGAACTCTTTGGAATGACATGGAGATAATTTTATCTATTTATGTGATAGAGACAAAAATAAAATATAATGAATTTCTAGGAAAGTATTCTAAATCATTTAATATTTGTATGCAGTGTATCATATTAGTAAAATCATGTGCTGTATTAGTTACATTCCATTTTGCTCATGTCCACCAGTGAGAAGTCCCCAAAGATGAATCCACCAAGAAATCATGGTAAAGTAAGCTTGTGCTAGTACATATAATTTTTTAAAGGCTGCCAAGATAGAGGAAAGAATGTTCCTGAATATGTTGTGGCATGATTTCAGTACCAAGAATCAAATTAAAGTCTAGCAGATGGTTTTCTGAAGCACTAGAATGTAGTTAGTCTGTATCTATAGTTATATATCTCAAATGTCAGAAATATTTTAGTGAATTGTAATTGAATTCTCAAAGATATAGAAAGACTTCTCCATCCAGAAGCATCAATGACCAATGCCTCCACTCACCTCCAGATAAGTGTTTTCCAGGTGCCTGAGACTGGGCTCAGGTCCACTCTTGATCCCAAACAGCTTGAAGAACGAATGTCATAAGAAAAAATGACATAAGGATCCTTGGTCCCACTTGAAGAATGGGTCTTGCTGTGACCCCAGTAGAATGGAGAATAGTTGTACAAGCCAGGCTCCATTACCAGCTTCCATGATGGGGTGTCACACAGGTCCTGGCCCATCATCAGATCTCTGCTTCTTGGTGAGCAAACAGTCATCCCTGTCCAATGAGATAGGTTGTCATTCACTGATGTCTGCACACCCAGAAATAGTGGTGACACACGATTTGTTGTTGTTTTTAGGTGTCATGGAGTCGGTATCGACCCATAGCAACCTTATGCATAGCAGAACAAAAAACTGTCGATCCTGGGCCAACCTCACTACTGTTGCCACACTTGAGTCCATCCATGCTGCCACCTGGCCAATCCATCTCGCTGGGGGTGGGGGTGGGGAGGAGAGGGTCTTCCTCTTTTTCTCTGACCCTCCATCTTACCAAACATGATATCCTTCTCCAACAGCTGGTCCCTCCTGACAATATGTCCAAAGTATGAGAGACGAAGTTTGGCCATCCTGTCCTCTAAGGAGCACTCTGGCTGCACTTCTTCCCAAAGGGATCTATTGTTTCTTTTGGCAGCCCATGGCACTTTCAATATTCTCCTCCAACACCGTAACTCAAATACATCAATTCTTCTACAGTCTTCCTTATTCAGTGTTCAGCCTTTGTATGCAGATGAGGTTATTGAAAATAACATGGCTTGGGTCAGGCACACTTTAGTCCTCAAGCTGACACCTTTGCTTTTCAACACTTGTGCAGCAGATTTGTTTAATGCAATACGTCGTTTGATCTCTTGACTGCTACTTCCATGAGTGTTGATAGTTGATCCAAGAAGAATAAAATCTTTGACAACTTCAATCTTTTCTCCATTAATAAGAAAGTTGTTTATTGGTCCAGTGGTGAGGATTTTTGTTTTCTTTACATTGAGATGTAATCCATACCAAAGGCTGTGCTGTTTGATCTTCATCAGTAAATGTTTTAAGTCCTCTTCACTTTCAGCAATCAAGGTTGTATCATCTGCATATCACAGCCTGTTAATGAGTCTTCCTCCCATCCTGATGCCATGTTTTTCTTCATAGAACCCAGCTTCTCAGATTATTTGCTCAGCATACAGATTGAGTAAGTATGGTGAAAGAATACAACCTTGTCGCACACCTTTCTTAATTTTAAAACATTCAGTGTTCCCATGTTCTCTTCAAGCAACTGCCTCTTCGTCCAGGTATAGATTCTTCATGAGGCTGATTAAGTGTTCCGGAATTCTCATACTTCACAATGTTGTCTATAGCTTGTCATGATCCACACAATTAAAAGCCTTGCGCAATCAATAAAGCACAGGTAAGCATCTTTCTTGATATTCTCTGCTTTCAGCCAAGACCCATTGGGCATCAGCAATGATATCCCGCATTCCATGACCTCTTCTGAATCCAGCTTGAACCTCTGGAAGTTCTCTGTCAATGTATGATTGTAGCCATTTCTGTATTACCTTTAGCAAAACTTCACTCGCATGGGATATCAAAGCGATTGTCTGATGATTTCCACATTCCGTTGGGTCACCTCTCTTTGGAATGGGCACAAATATGGATCTCTTCCAATCAGTAGGCCACATAGCTGTCTTCCAAATTTCTTGGCAGAGATGAGTGAGTGCCTCCTGTGCCACCTCAGTTTCTTGAAAGATTTCAATTTTTATTCCATCAATTCCTGGTACCTTGCTCTTTGCCAATTCCTTCAATGCACCTTGGACTTCCTCCCTAAATATTATTGGCTCTGGATCACAAGCTACTTCTTGAAACGGTTGATATTAACCATTTCCTTTTGGCACAGTGACTCTGTGTATTCCTTCCATCTTCTCAATACAGGATAGGTATGTAGTAATGATTTGTTGATTGATGAATGATTGACAGTCTGACCTCATGGAGGCCCCTCTGTCTTAGTTTCTTAGAGATGCTATGCCAGCAATAACAAAAGCAGGCAGTTTTAAAGAACAGAATCTTATTATGTCACAGTGCAGAAGACAGGAAGTCTGAACTCAGGTTACAGGCTCTAGAAGAAGGCACTCACTCTCTGTCTACTCTAGGGGAAAATCCTTGCTTCTTTTCCTTTTGTTTCTTCAGTTCCTTGGTGATCTACACATGGTATGACTCTATCCTCATTTGTGCTTGCTTCTGAACAAGGTCAGTTTAGACCGCAAGGGTTGGAGGTTCAGACTCACCAGCCACTCCTCAGAAACCCTATACAAGGTCACTATGAGTCAAAACAGACTTGACAACACTTAAAAAACAATATCAACAACTCTGCACATAGGCAGCTCCTTTGGGATCCAAAAGTGATTGGTTTAAGACACACCTTATACAGATGGAATCTCATTGACTTAACACAGAAAACCCTACTCCCAGATAGGATTATATCCACATGTATACTGACTGCGATGGAGTGAACTCTGACACAGTGACACTATAGAGTAGAGTACTACTGTTCCATAGGGTTTCTCAGGCTGTGAATCTTTATGGATGGAGATTGATCCACTGTTCTCCTGGTGGGTTTGAACTGGTGACCAATTGGTTCTAAGCAAGGAGCTTAACCACTGTGCCCCAAGGTTCCTTTTTTACAAGTATAGGAGGAAGGACTTACAACACGTATTTGGTGATGGGGGGTAAAATTCATTCACATATTGTTAGATATAGTGCCAGAAGATGAGATCTTCCGGTTGGAAGGTAGTGAAGATATGACTGAGGAAGAGCTGACTCCTCTAAGTTGATGATGCTAATGAAATAAAGTTTGCAGGACCGTCATTTGCAGATGGGGAACGACTCAAAATGAGGAGAGACAGCTGAAAATATCCATTAATAAATCATTCAATGTATGCAGTATGGCTCTAGAAAAATTGGAAATTGTCAAAAATTAAATGGAACACATAAAGATGGATATCTTAGGCATTAGTGGACTGGTATTGGCCATTTTGAATCTGACAATCAGATGGTTTACTATGCAGGGAATGATAATTTGAAGAGAAATGGCATCACATTCATTATACAAAAGAACATTTCAAAATCTGTCTTGAAGTATAATGCTGTCTATGGTAGGATACTATCCATATGCCAACAAGGGAGTCCAATTAATACCATTGTTATTATTCAAATTTACACAGCAACCACTAAAGTCAGGGATGATGAAATTAAAGAATTCTACCAATTTCTTCACTCTGAAATTGATCAAACATACAATCAAAATGTATTGATAATTACTAGTGATTGAAAGTCAAAGGATGGAAATAAAGAGGAATGGTCAGTAGCTGGAAAATGTGGTCTTGGTGAGGAAATAATGCTGGAGATCACATGATAGAATTTTGAAAGAGCAATGAGTTACCCACTGCAAATGTCTTTTTAAATAACATAAAAGATGACTATACATATGGACCTTACCAGATGGAATACAGAGAAATCAAGTTGACTACATCTGTGGAAACAGAGAGTAGAAAAGCTCTATATCATAAGCTGAAACAAGGCCAGGGGCAGATTGTGGGACAGACCATCAATTGCTCATTTGCAAATTCAGGCTGAAGCTGAAGAAAATGAAAACAAGTCCATGAGTGCCTTATGACTTGAACATATCCAACTGGAATATAGACATCACCTGAGGAACAGATTTGATGCATTAGACACTAGAGAGAGAAGAAGAGAAGAGTCATGGGATAACATCAAGATATACAGGAAAAAAGCAAAATGTTATTAAGAAGACAAAAAAGAAGAAAAAAACCAAAATGAATGTCAGAAGACACTCTGAAATGGAAGAAATGAGGAAGTAAAAAATCTGAACATAAAAAATTTAAAGGACAGCTCAGGAAGACAAAATCAAGTATTATAATAAATTGTGCCAAGACCTGGAATTAGGAAACCAAAAAGGAAGAACATGATCAACATTTCACAAGCTGAAAGAACTGAAGAAAAATTTAAGCCTCGACTTCTGATATTGAAGAATTCTATGGGCAAAATCGTCTCTTTCTGCAGATGTAGTTAATTTGACTTCTATGTATTCCATCTGGTGATATCCATATGTATAGTAGTCTCTTATGTTGTCTAAAGAAGGTATTTGATGATGGAAAAACTCCATATCATCAGTGAAAACAAGGCCAGGGGCAGACTGTCGAACAGACCATCAATTACTCATATGAAAATTCAAACTGAAGCTGAAGAAAATGAAAACAAGTCTGTGAGAGCCAAAATATGACCTTGAATGTATCCCACCGGAATTTAGAGATCATCTGAAGAACAGATTTGATATGTTAAGCACTAAAGACCGAAGACCAGAAGACTCCCAGCGAGATGGTTTGGCACAGTGGCAGCAGCAATGACCCAAGTATAACAACTATTGTGAGGATGGTACTGGACTAGGCAGTGTTTCGTTCTGTTGTGCATAAGGTAGCTCTGAGTTGGCACCTAACAATTGAGTCCATGGAACTCTTTGCCTGACCATCCAGCTCCTGTGTGTTCCTCAAACACTGAGAACACTGTACAGATTCTCAGTCAAGCTTCAGTCACCTGATAGACATCCATACTCCTTGGCTGTTGTTGTTTGCTCTCCAGTTGGTTCCGACTCATCTTTCTATCAAGGAGCAACTGATAATTTGAACTGTTGGCCTTATGATTAGCAGACTTACTTATAACCCTACTTGTACGCTGTTATTGTGGCTCTTTGCACTCTCCTTATTCCTGGAGAAATGATTTCCTTCCTGAGGCTGGCAATGGCTGCTGTTTGCTTTGTCTGCTCACTGACCAGGCCCTGTTGTACCTGCCTGCCCTCTGGGAGGTCATGACAGGTATTGGCCTTTCCTCAGAGCCATCTCTTTCAGTGAGTCAACAGTCATCTGTCTCCAGTGAGCCCTGAGATGTGACAAATGCTGAGAAGAATTATGAGCCCACTGTTGTTCTGACAATGAAGCAAATAAGGTTATCCAAGACAATTATGGATAGAACCATAATGGGACAGTTGAGCGATATTTTTACATCAGTTGATACTCATTTTTTTTCTCCCTTTTCTGATTCAGTCCTCCTTTCTTGAGAAATAAAATCCCAGGCCCCAAAGACTTAACTTCTCCCTTTCAATGGTGTCTTTCAGACAAGATCCTTTGGAGATTACCAAGGGTCATTTTCATCAAAATGAAAGACATCTCTTATTAAGATGGCTTTGCTGACAAATAATTAAGATGAATTACTAGCATATACTTGTCCCAGCTGCCCCATCGGTGTCCATTTGGAGTACGCATATGAAGTTCATAGTCCATGCCTCAGCTCTTTAAAAGCAATTTATAACCTAACTCGCCATCCTAACTACCTAAGAAGATTTTAATCCTAAACCTGTCACTACCCATTATTTTCACGGGGTCTTGACAGTTCTACATTAAAACAGTTTATAAGTAAGAGTTAACAAGGCCTAGAGAGAGTGATTTATGTTTCCGTGTGTGAAACAGTCAACATTCTTTCCCAGCCAAAGATAGCCCAGAGCTCTCTGTGGACTGAAGGAAGAAAATTATCTCAAAGATGAATGGCTGGTGCCTTTGGGCAGGTGGCTGATATGTGGTCCTGGGCTGGAGGCTGCACAGCAAGTAAAGCTTATGGATGCAAGGAACCAAGTCCAGCCTCCATCTCCCTGCAGCCCTCTCAAATCCTGTTTGGCATCCCTGCCCTCGCAGGGCCCCCCTCATTCTCAGGTGTTTGGCAGTGTTAGCTTTTCCCTTTTAGAAAATGTTGGCAAATCCAACATGAATGTTGGTTCATCAAAACTAATGTGTCAGGAGTCACAGAACTGTCCTGTTTGCTGCTCATGGATGAGTCCAAGGAAGCAACAGTAGAGGCATTTATGATGTAGACACCCTCTGTTGTTGCTGTTAAGTACGGTTGAGTTGGTTCCAACCCATAACGACCCTGTATAGAGTTTCCGAAGATCAGCTGGAGAATTCCAACTGCTGACCTTGCAGTTCAAATGAACCTTGAGGTCAAGTGCTTATAGTACAGAGCCACACCCAGGACTCCCAGGTACCCTCTACCACCATCACCCTCACAGATTCACACCTGGGGAAGAATGTTTCTTCAGAGGTGACTCAAACCCTTGGCTGCATAGAATTTGCAAGACAGTTATCTTCCTGAAGTTGATCACCAGTTCTTTCTTTCAAGGTGTCTCTGGATGATCTACAACCTCCAATTTTTTTTCACTTAGTAGTAAAATATGTTAACCATTTACATCACCCAGCAGCTGAAGGCTTTCATCACTCCTGGTCTTTCACCTCCCCAATGTACAGGTTTGATTTGAACAACTCCTGAGAAGCTATCTTTTCCTTAAAAGGATGTCTCACCTCACCTCAGTCAGTTGCAAAAGCATGCCAGCTGAAAACGTCTAGCGAGGAAACTCTTTGAGAGGGGTTTCTCCAATTTTCACACCTACCTGTCTGATTCTGTGGTATATCAAAGTAGTTCATGTCTGGCCTGGATAACACCATATTGAGGAGTAAAGAACAGTTCCCCTTGTGAAGAGCTTAATATAGAAATACCATTTTAGAAAGGAAGCTATCTAAGAATTTATAAAAACGAACTCCTCCCAAAGACATCAATTTTGTTTCCTTTCTTTGATGCATCATTGATCAAATCTCTCCCGTGCCCTCTCTCTTTTTCTTTTTATATTATTAAAGAAGAAAAGGTCTTATCCTTCCTAACTTTATTCAAGTATGTCATTAACTATGACAACCTTTCTTTGCTACAACTACATTCCATTTTCAGTACCCAACTTTCTAAATGTGAACAGAAACTAATTTAGGGTGCTTAGTTTGAAGCTGGTATGGTATGTATTTCTCCATCCAGTATTTTAAGGTATAATGAGCGGGTGTGATTGGAGCTGCTCCTAAGATAAATAGGCCATAATATTTTCACTGTCACTGTGATCACAGACTAAGATAAGAGGCCTGCACGCAATTTTTCCTCCCTGGTTTTTACTCCTGGTGTTAAACACAAGGAGAACAAGTGGAAAACAAATTCTACTCCAACCCCTGCAGCAGAATACAGCACGTCCAACCTTTTTCTTTCTCCAGGCTGGCTGAGATGTACGTCAAGGATGACAGAGATACTATTGAGGTGATTGGGTGCCGAGGAGATGCCTCTTAATTGTGTTTGCAGCCCAGAGCAGAAAGCATGCCCATCCGAGGTACTTGTTGTATCATTTTTAAATCAAGGCCATCTTTTTCTCAGTGGTAAACGTGAAATGTTTTTAAAGGCCAGACTTAGCATAAAATCTATTGGTTGCCATGGATACCACTTACCACACAGGACTGCGCTCTGTGTTCAACTGTGTGATTTTCTCTATTCAAAGGTTCAGCATTGTCAAAAAACAAATTACTTTTTCTGTTGTTTATCTCAAAGTTCATTATGGGAAAGGCAATAAATAAGGAGATATTCATGTATGGAGGGGAGCGACATGGGGAGTCACTTCAGCGCTGTGCCTCCAAATTCAGTACGTATTTTATAATAATTAGAGCAAAATTGGCTATTGTTAGGAAATAAAATGGATTTTGATCTTTTTTGTGTATGTGAATATAAAGTAAAGCAGGTACTTGCAAGTCGGCTCCCAACAAAATTACATGATAATAAGGCTTTTCACACCTACACTGCACTTAGTAGCAAAGCTCTCTGAAAGAATGAGATGAAGCCCTGATAGGCTTGAAAACTTTGTACCTGAGGCACATGGCTTTCCTCTTTAGGAGTGAAAATGTGGGTTCAGGACCTTGTGCTCACTGAATTATGCATGCCATCTTTCCATCACGTATCTTTAAGGTTGAAACCTGTTCGGCTGTTATTATTAAGTGCGTAAGTCCACCCCTCTCCAACTCAGCCATTCTGGCCCCAGCACGCCACTAATGAGGTTGAATATTTGCAACTAGTAACTCCTTCCAATTCCCACCTCTTCCCCCCGCCCACTGCAGCTCCTTAAGGAAAAATGTGTGTGTGTGTGTGTGTGTGAGAATGTGAGGGGAGATCTACAATGAATTTACAGATGTCACAAGAGGAATTTTCTCATCTTACTGGAGGGTATTCAAAGATAATTTGGTATCAGCAAGTTGCCATTGGCTGGAGCTTGTTACATTTTGCTCTAACTCCCAATTAATCAAAGAATGCCCTCAACAGTGACTTGTTACTTACGTAAGGTGCTCTCCAGTCACCTCTCCAACACTTTTGAGAAGTCTTGATTCAGGCGATTTGCATGACAATGAGGTGAAGGGAAGACCTTAATGAAGGCATCTGGTTTTGAATGAGCTTGTTGTTATTGGGTGCCTTTAATAATAGCCTGGGGTGGAGGAGTGGGTTGGAATTCTCATTTGGGTTCACCAGTAAGCAGTACCCAGAAGTCTGCTAATATGCAAATTTCAACTTGTCACAAAAATTTTGCCTGTAGCCAGTGGAGTTGTCGAGGCTGCAGAAGAACAGTCAAATCAGTGCCCGGGCATAACCTACTTGCAAAGATGCTCTGGTAATTAATTTACATATTGCAAACATAAAAGCAAGGAAAAATCAGAGCCAGAATGCCCAAGGAGAGCTCACACGGCCTTATGGGTAGGCTCTTCTCTGTGCACTTGACCTTGGAGGAAACTTGCTAAACCTTCCTTGAATTTCAGGCTCCACCAAAAAAAAAAAAAAATGGAGAGGAGAGAGCCCTAAGAGTAAGGAGGAGTTTTGCTGGTTGGAAATCAGAAGAGGCTGGAAGGAGAGCTCAGTGAGGGCAGGGTTTCAATCTCATTTGCTCACTGATGCAGTCCAAATGTTTAGTACATCATCTGGCAAACAGAAAACACACAAGTGTTTGTGATTCATCTAAACAATAGACAGCTATGAATTGCTGTTGTTGTTTAAGTGCGGTGGAGTTGGTTCTGACTCATAGTGACCCTGTATAGGATTTCCAAGGAGCAGCTGGTGGGTTTGAACTGCGGACCTTGCAATTCAAACTGACCTTGCAGTCCAGTGCATTGTCCTGCAGCGCTACACCAGGACTTCCAGATAGAAAATTGTATCAATTAAACACATCTTTATTACAAGAAGTGAACACCAAGTTAGACTGTGGACCTCGTTGTTAGCTGCCAACTCAAGGTAACCTCATGGTCAACAGAAGGAAATGTAACCAATCTTGTTTCCTCCTCATAATCACTGGCACATTCGAGTCCATTGTTGGAGCTATGTTCCAAACCATCTCACTGATGGTCTCCCATACTTTCATTGGTCCTCTGCTGCACCACACATGGTGTCCTCCTCCAGTGATTGATCCTTTTGGATGACATGTCCAAAGCAAGTGAGTAGGACAATGCTCTGCTGTGATCCATAGGTTTTCACTGACTAAGTTTTACAAGTAGATTACCAGACCTTTCTTCCTGTTTTCAGTCTGGAAGCTCTGCTGAAACCTGTCCACTATGGGTGACCTAGCTGGTATTTGAAATAATGGTGACTAGTTTCCAGCATCACAGCACTTAAAAACTTAACAACAGCTCGTGCTTTGAATTTCAAGGGAGGATGTCCTTTACCTTATTTTGGATTACGTGCCTTTGGCCTAGAGTTATGACCAGAACACATGAGACTTAGCTAGAAGCAACATGGCCCAGCCTCCCTTGCTGTCAGGTGTGGCCATGAGACTAAATTCTCACCAGTGGAATATGAGTCAAAAGGCCACAACAAACCTGGACCCAAAGATACAGAGTGGGCACTCCTCCATGCTTTCTTTCCTTCCTGTTGGGTGGAAATGGTAAAGGCTGGAACAACCTTGGAAGTCATGTGTTAGGGATAGTAAAGCTGCCCCCTTAACTCCACACTGGAGGAGAGCACCAACTCTAGGTTGTGATAAGAGAGAAATAAACTTCTATCTTGTATGAGACATTACATTTTGGAGTCTCTTTGTTACAGCTGTAGTTCCTGTTTGCTACAAACAGTTAATGTTCTCAGCTGTTAACCAATAGTTGGAGGTTCGAGTGCACCCAGAGGTACCTCCGAAAAAAGACCTGGTGATCTACTTCCAAAATATCAGCCCTTATATATAAGGCAACTCTGGTAGCGTAGTGATTACGAATCGAGCTGTGAACCGCAAGGTCAGCAGTTCGAAACTACCAGCTGTTCCGCGGGAGAAAGATAAGGCTTTCTGCTCCTGTAAGACTTGCTGTTGTTGTTATGTGCCGTGGAGTCGGTTCCGACTCATAGCAACCCTGTACAGGGTTTCCGAGGCTGTAAATCTTTATGGGAACAGAAAGCCTCATCTTTCACCCGTGGAACAGTTGGTAGTTTTGAACTGCTGACCTTGTGGTTCGCACCCCGATTCGTAACCACTACGCTACCAGAGCCAGCCTCGGAAACCCTGTACAGGGTCGCTATGAGTCGGAACTGACTCCACGACACATAACCACTACCACCACTCTGACCCACATGGGGTCGTCATGAGTCAGATGCAACTCAATGCCTGCTAAGGATCATCCCCTCGGAAGCAAATTGCCAACAGATGGAGAAATGGATACTTGGAAACAAAAACATCAAATGCCACTGCAATAGTTTTTATTATTGGCACCATAATTATCCTACACAAGCTACATTCGGTACAAGTATGAAGGTACAAGTATATATAGCTCCTGCTTACAGAGGAGACTGGGTTGAAATCGCTAACGAGCAAGCACCTCTTGGTTTGTCCCTCAAACACCTGACTTGTCTTAACTTAACATCCTAAGTGCTAAGTGTAATGCAACTTTTCTTCATTTACTGGAATGCCAATCATAGACTTCCTCATTTAAGCAACTGGCAAATTAAGTCTTAACCCACAATAAAATGAAAATAATTGAGGTGTTGTGAATGCCATCTTGTTTCAGTAGCTACCACCATTGGACGAAGACCCAGACTAATCTCTAACACTGATTAGCACTTGCCCAGCCTCATCAAACATCATTTTATACTAACAGCTCCTAAGTAGAAGCCATCGCCAGTGAAATAAACAACTCATTACTTGGGGGAAAGATTGGTCAGCAGAGGCACGTACTTCTAATTTGTATTTTTACTATGCGATTTATTTTCAATCAATCAGCATGTACTTACTGATTGTTTACTATGTGACCATCACTGCTTTCATTTTGAGTAGAAAAAATGTATTATTTTCAATATGAGTATTATTGATAGAGTTTAATAATAGTAATAAAACTATTGGATTTTTTCCCCCCAGTTAGATTACACACATACACACATTTTGATGCTTATTGCTTTAGTAAGGGGAACTTTCCAATTTCATGTTTGGAAGTCAAAAGGAAAAATAGGATTCATTCTATAAATAAACTTTTCCTGGAACTTTTTCTTCAGTCTATTTGTACACCATTCATGGATCAGTCTCTTTGGCACTCTAATTTCTCATATTTGAGACCGGGTGTGGCACTGTAAGATAAGCACTGGACTGGTGATCCCAAGGTCCTTAGTTCGAACCCACCAGCTGCTCTCAGAAACCGTGTACCAGGGTTGTTATCAGTTGTAACTAAGTCTAAGTCCAACAACAATAACATGGTTGTCTTAGTTTATAGTGCTGCTATAACAGAAAGATCACAAATGGGTGGCTTTGATAAACAGAAGTTTATTCTCTCACAGTTTAGGAGTCTGAATTCAGGACACCAACTCTAGCAGAAGCCTTTCTCTCTCTGTGAACGCTTTTCAATATCAATGAGCCCAGCATTTGTTGGAGATCTCCATGTGTCTTGATATCAGTGTCTTGGATCTAGGAGGTTCTCAGCACTGGGACCTCAGGACCAAAGGATGTGATTGACTCCTGGGTCTTCTTTCTTGGTGGTACTGAGGTCCCTTGCTCACTTCTCACTCCGTTTATCTCTTGTAAGATAAATGGTGATGCAGTTCACACCCCAGGGAGACTTCCCTTACATTGGATCAAGACTGTGACCTGTAAGGGTGCTACATGCTACCTTAATCTCCTCATAACTGATCAGCTGATCACATCATGGGATGATTAGATTATTACAGAACTGCCAAATGATATCATTACATAATAACTGCCCAACAACATCCCTACTTAACTGCCAATCCACTGAGAATCATGGTCCAGCCAAGCTGACACCTATTTTGGGGAAGCACAATTCAACTCATGACAATCATTAACAATGAAGGTTGTTTAATCACTTCAGGGTTCTGTTCTTCAAATGAGAGAGTTGGATTCATTGGCTTCTCTGTTTACTTCCATCTTTGTTATTGTTATGTGTCGTGGAGTCGGTTCCGACTCATAGCGACCCTGTACAGGGTTTCCAAAGCTGTAAATCTTTACAGGAGCAGAAAGCTTCATCTTTCTCCTGCGGAACAGCTGGTAGTTTTGAACTGCTGTCCATGACTCAGAAACACAATACTTAACCACTGGTACTACTCAGTTTTATACGTGCAATTCAGTGATACTGATTGAATTCATGTTGTGTAATCATTACCACTACGCATTTCCAAATTATCCCATCACCAATAGCAGAACTTCAGTGCTTTCTTAGCAATGAAGTTTTTCCCACCTTGATAACCACTAACAGACTTTGATCTCTGTAACTGTGACTGTCCTATATATTTTATATGTTTCACTCAGCAAAATGTTTTCAAGGTTTATCTATGTTATGGCAGACATCAAGACTTCTCTGTGTTGTCGTTGTGTGTTACTGAGTTAATTCTGACTCACAATGACCTTATAGGAGAGACGAGAACTGCCCCATAAAGTTTCCTAGGCTTCACAAGAGCAAATCGCCTGGTCTTTTCTCCTGGGGAATGGCTGGTGTTGCCCCATTTGTTGAGTTCCAATCGCTGACCTTTTGGTTAGCACCCAAGCACTTAACCATTGTACCATAAAGACTCTCATTTCTCTTAGGGACTGAGTAATATTCCATTGTACCACCTTTTGTTGATCCATTTTCTATTGAAGGACATTAAGGTTGTTTCCAACTTTTGGCTATTGTGAATGATGAAAATGTATACCTCTATTAGGGAAATGAGAGGAGCTTTGTCTAGGGAGGACAAAAAGAAATTACTTTTTCGTGCATTATGAAACGATTGGCACAGTGGCAGCAGCAATGGGCTCAAGCTTAACAGTGATTGTGGAGACGGCACAGGACCAGACAGTGTTTCTTTCTGTTGTGCATAAGGTCACTATGAGTCGGAACTGACTTGACAGCACCTGACAACAACAACAACAACAACAACAATAACATGAAAGGATGAGAATTTGTGGGAAGGGGATCCAGAGCTGGAAGAGAGGTCAAAGTAATGAAGTCTAGATCAGAGCTTTCTGTGAAGCTGGAACTCTCCAGTACAGTAGCTTCGAGCCACTATTGAACACTTTTCATTTTATCTCATTCCAATTAATTTAAGTTAATGGATAATAGGCAGCACAAAGCTAGATGGAGAGGAATCAGTAAATACAAATTGAGACTTTCCAAACAGTCACTGAGAAATGGCCTGTGGTGAGGGTGGTGAGGGGCTTTGGGTTTCTATTCAATGGCATACACAGGTTGGGAAGTGTCTTTGTTACCTAGTGTTGTTGTTATAGAAATACCAAAAGTGGAGGGTTCTAAAGAACAGAAATTGATTTTCCCCCAGTTTAGGTACAGGCTCCAGAAGAATAGGCTCTCTCGTGTGGGCTCTGAGGGAAATCTCTTTAGATTCCGTAGACCTTGTGTTCCTCAGTCCCTTGTCAAGTTCCATGTGACATGTGTCTTCCCCTCTGTGCTTGCTAGCTGCTATGCCTCACCTACTCTTTTAATATCTCAAAAGTGGTTAGGTTTAAGACACACCCTACAGTGATATGATCTCATTAGCATACCAAGGAAAGCGGTTCCCAGAGGAGATTACAGTCACAGATACAGGTTTAGGATTCCAATACGTATTTTGGAGGACACAATTCAATCCATAGCAGGAAGTAAGGAGGGGCAGCACGGGGCAACAGAGGACCAACAGCCTGTGAAGACGGAATTGTTTCGTGTCTTGGAAGACAGAAGGTTGATGCATCAGGTGAGAGAAGGTGAGCAGGAACCCTGACATGTCTCCTCATCTGGTACCCTGACTGGCCTCATTCTTATGAGACATGTATGATCCATTACTGTCCTTGGCCTCTCTCAGATCAGGTAGGGCTGGTAAGAAAGTCCAGTAGTCTACAGCTTTCAAGCAGTTATAGCAGAAGTGGGTTTCATCTGATTTTTCACTCACAGCTCTAGACCCCTGCTCCTGCCTAGTTCAATGTTACCTGGTCAGGTGAGACAGCAAAAGAATGCAAAATATCAGGAGAGACCAGTCGTTGATGAATGACATCAGGCTTGATAATGTGGAGGGTCCAATGAGATGGATTGACACAGTGGCAGCAACAATTGGCTCAAACGTAACACAATTGTGAGGATGGCATGGGACTAGGCAGTGGTTCATTTTGTTGTGCATGGGGTCACTATGCATTGGAATCAACTGGATGGCACTTAACCTGAACAACAGTTCTCTCTGCTCTCCATTCCTTCCTTTTTAAAAAGCTACCAGAAGCTTGGTTCAATGTGGGATACTTGCCAGCCATCAAAAAAGCCCATTTCTAATGTGTGACCTCACATCTCTGAACTACCATGGCTCAGAAGCCACAGTGCATCATGGAGATGGCTTTGTTGTTGTTGTCAAGTGCCATATTGGTTCCGACCCATAGCGACCCTGTATAGGGTTTCCGAGGAGCAGCTGATAAGCTTGAACCACCGACCTTGCAGTTCAAATGGCTTTGCAGTCTGGCACATTAACCCACAGGCACACCAGGACTTTAGGAGGTAGGAAAAGGTAGCAAGGAAAACTATTTCCTTGCAAGTAAATTGTGGCAGCACCTCCAACTTTTCAAAACTCTTTGTGTCTTAAAAATTACCCTAAACTGGGATCAATAGACACTTCTGGGAGTTGATGAATCAAACCATGGAAAAATAAGCTTATTATGTAGGGTTAGAATTAAAATCAGTTAAAAGTAGTTATCTTTGCTTAATGGGCCTAGGGGTGGGTGGGAGGATGCAGGAGAGAGAATTTCCCTTTTCCTGTTATACCTCTATGAACCTCTTAATGTAATTGGTTTTGAATAATCTTTTCAAGAGGGATAACCTGGAGTCTGGCCATGTTTATGCTGATGTTGATGCTGAAGATAGGTAATAGGACAGAGATGTTTGTTCCAGAAGGCTGTTTGGGTCACAATAAATAACCAAGCTTAAGGTAGCGTTTCATGGGGGTAATGTCTAATAATGAAAAGAAATGTACCATGGATTTAGTGAATCTGTGGATGGCAAAGTCTGAGGAGGAAGAGAATAAGAAAGGACAGAGACTGGTCTTGAGTTTTATGCCAAGAATGTTGAGGTCTTGTTTAGAAATATTCTGTGTGTAAATTCCCACAGAGCCATCAAGTAAAGTATCTGAAAAAGATATGAGAAAAGGATGTGAGGTTTTGACAGAAAGGTCCTTTGTCAATCTTTGTCAATCCCAAATGATTGTGACATAGACTAAGACAAACTCTATGGAGGACAGGTAACCTGAGCCCAGTAAGGGCATCAGATGCCTGTCAATATGGCATGAGGCTTGACTTGTACTATATTAAGGTCATTTGTAGAACAAGATCCCCACATACTCTAGATCCATGACTTAATTTTGGAAGAGGGGAAAAGAAGAGGAGGAACTCCTGGAGCTGCAAAGGGCCAATGCCACCTCTCAGAGCCTAGTTTTGGTGGTGGAAGCTGGAAGTTACCCAAACAGAGGTTTGAGAGACCTTCCTTTCAGAAGGCCTTCCATCAACCCAGAAGCTCCTCTCTCAAGTACTCTAGTAACTAGTGTTGAATGGGCTCTGACGACAGTGGCCTTAAATGTAACAGTATAAAGCGTGGCCCAGTGCTGCATCATATTCAAAATCCCTGGCACATTTAAGTCCATTGTTGTCATTGTGTGTTTTGAGTGTCTTCCAACCTAGCAGGGAGAAGATGAAACCTGGAGAGAGATGAAAGGAGTAAAGTCAGCCTATATTAGATATTATTTTGTTGGCTGATTTTTAGAAGTACATCACCAGGCCTTCCTTCTTAGTCCATTTTAGTCTGAAAGCCCAGCTAAAACTTGTCCATCATTGGTGACCCTGCTGAAATTTGAAAGAGGGATGGCATATCTTCCAGCACTCTTCAGTTGCTTGCGAGTCTACTCATGATGACCATGCATGCAGACCTGTCTCATAGTTTCTAAGTCAGGCCTTTCTTTGAAGTGCCAGCACTGTGGTGTTGTTGTTATGTGCTATTGAGTTATTTCCAACTCATGGTTACCCTGTATAGGGTTTCTGAGGAGTGGCTGGTGAGCTTGAACCATCGACCTTGTGGTTCAAAGTGACCTTGTAGTCCAGAGCATTAACCTGTAGCATCACACCAGGATTCCTCTGTTTGTTGTTGTTGTTGTTGTTGTTAGGTGCCATGGAGTCAGTACCGACTCATAGCTACCTTATGCACAACAGAACAAAACACTGACCAATCCTGGGCCAACCTCACTACAGTTGCCACGCTTGAGTCCATCGATGCTGCCACTTGGCCAATCTATTTCGTTGGGGGTCTTCTTCTTTTTCTCTGACCCTCCACCTTACCAAACATGATATCCTTCTATTCATTTACCCTCTTATTCCTCCTTTGCTTGTTCCTCTTTCTCCCTCTTATATCCTGAATACTTGTTGTGTTAAGTTTTGTCGAGTTGGTTCTAGTTCATAGTGACCCTGTACAGAGTTTCCAAAGAGCAGCTGGTGAGTTTGAACTGTTGACCTTGTGTTTAGAAGTCCAGTGTTCATCCAACAGCGCCACACCAAGACTCCATCCTGAATACTAAGGAGCTTCAAAAAATTTGTAGAAAAATGGAATGAAAAGATAATGGAGTTTCCCATAAAATTTTTGAAGTCTCTTTGTTCTTTCAGAAAAGAAATGAGCAGAAATCACTAACACCCACAGGATGAACTTACAGCTACAGTGTTGTTGTTTTCAAGTGCCACCGAGTCAGTTTCAACCCATGTTGTTGTTGTTAAGTACCGTGGAGTCGGTTCCGACTCATAGTGACCCTGCACAAGATTTCCATGGCTGTAAATGTTTATGGGAGCAGAACGCCTCATCTTTCTCCCACGGAACCTCTGGTAATTTCAAACTGCTGACCTTGAGGTTAGCAGCCCCATTCATAACCACTACGCTATAGTGACCCTGTATAGGGTTTTCGAGGAGTGACTGGTTAGTTTGAATGGCTGACCTTACACGGTTGCCTGATAAATATGGAGGCAAATCAATCTGGGCATTCACTGATGAGGTACCCGAGGCATGAAAGTAACAATGATAGTCTCCAAGTGCCTCCCCAGATGGCTGGAAAATCAAGACATATTTGTCCCACAGCAGAGAAGCCAGAGGCTATCTCCAACACCAAGGTCTTTGTTCCTCCGCCCAACCTTAGGGATATATCTTCTAAAGCTTTTAGTTCTCAGGAGGCTAGTCTCAAAGTGTTTCTGCAGCTTCAGTCCCTCCTGGGCCTTGATGTTGAAGAACTGTTGGCTCTCCCAAGCTGCCAATTGCAGACTTCTCATGCACACTACATTGCCTTAATTATTTTAATTGAAAAAATAGGCAACTAATGATTGCGGCTCCCTTAGCCAATACATAAAGAAGTCACAAAGCCAAAGGAACAGAGGTCTACTATGAGCATTTTAAGGTTTGCTGCCTTACAATGGCACACACGCTTGGGTTGGAACAGGGAGCTCCATTTGGGAGGGACAGTTAACATAGTCAATGTCAAATTCATTTCTTCTGCCTTTTGTGGAAAACCCACAGCTCTGCCTGTGTCAAAAGAGTTCTGGAGTGCCTATGATTTCTTGCTCAAAAAAGAGAATAGCTTTTTGCATAATTCTGAGAGCGAGCAACTTGACTCTCAACTACATCCTGGAAAATTCCGAGATACACAATGCATAAAATGAATAGAGGTCCCAGCAAGCAAGCCGTGATAAGGAGGTGTATGGCATTCCACAGTCAGTCTCTTGCCTGTGGAGCTACACAAAAACCCAGTTAGTGCAGCGTAACAGCTGTATTTTTCTTGTCTACAAATTCCAGTTGTATGAAAGTGGCATACAACAAGGAAACACCATGTCTGCCAATAATGGAAATTGTTTGAGATTTCTGAGGAATTGGTGAATGAGAGGGCTGCCAAGAAGGAGTTTTGGCTCGAAATCTTGGACCCAAATAAATATTGCTTTTAACATAGTAGCATCAAACAAGGATGAGAGGAAATTCTGAACCTAGGTAGGGCGGGGGTGGGGTGGGGGAATAAGTGGGGTCAATTCTGTACCTAGGGAGGGAGGGGGGAAATTAAGTGGGGAATTTGAGGGTCTGGGAAGGTTAAAATTGTAATGTGGGTGAGATGAAAGGAGTAAAATCAGGCCCAACTAGTTTCCATCCATCTCTGACCAAATGCTATCAAAAGCCTGAGTCCTGCCAAAGGGTCTTGGGAGGGTCAGAACGGAGAGACATAACTAAGAAGCACCAACATGTCTTCCACCAGGAGCCTTCCGATTGTGCCCATACCTGTTGCCCTAGTACCTTCTCGATCTTGGATTTGTGTGTGGGAGAGACATTGGACATGGAGTCTCATGACAGGATCTATGCTAGGCAGGATGGGTATTACTGTGTCCACCTTCACAAGAAGCAGTGGAAACTTAAAGGCCTAATGCCCAAACCTAAGCAGCTCATAATTAGTAGTAGTAGTTGTTGTTGTTGTTAAGTGCCATTGAGTCGGTTCCAACCCATAGCAACCTTGTACAGGGTTTCCAAGGAGCGGCTGGTGAGCTTGAACTACTGACCTTGCAGTTCAAACCAACTTTGCAGTCCAGAGCATTAACCCATAGGCCACACCAGGACTCCATAATTAATAGAGGCAGCATTTAAACCCTGGCATTCTGACTGTAAGCTCATTCCACCTTACTACCTGCATGGCCCTTCCTTGTGTGTCATGGTTTCTGACCACTGACCCACTCTTTTGACCCTCACTGTCCATTTGACAGCTAACAGCCTGTCTGTGTGTCTCAGCCTTTAATATCCACACATACTCCCCATTTTTGATCACACTACTGACTTCAGAAGATCTTGCAGATAACTTCTGGTTTTCTTTTACCAAACTCCTAACAATCAGCCTGGTTTCTGACCCCAGCTTCAGCCCACTCTGGGGATAGTCCTGGATTTTTGCTCTGTGCTTATATTT
Source organism: Chrysochloris asiatica (assembly GCF_000296735.1). Classification (NCBI taxonomy): domain Eukaryota; kingdom Metazoa; phylum Chordata; class Mammalia; order Afrosoricida; family Chrysochloridae; genus Chrysochloris; species Chrysochloris asiatica. The sequence goes on from NW_006408847.1 coordinate 182,050, forward strand.
CACTGATCACATTTGCTAGATAACTGTCAATGGAGCTGGACCATGTGTGATGGGAGCTGGGCAAAACTACAGGTCATTAGTCAATGGTCACCATTGTGCCAGATGGGAGAGGCAAAATCAGAAACCAGGAAAGGGAGTCAAAAGTGCATCAGGTGAAGGCACTGCGGGGAGAAGGGACCAGACTGTGCAAAGGTCAGTATTGTGGAAGTCAAGGAACCACACTGAGCGAAGGCAGACAGTATGTGGTGGTCCTATAGTTAATTCCATGGGCACCGACATCTACACATGAGGAGTTCCTTGAAAGTGAAGATGAGTATGTTCTGCCCTAAGGAGAGATTCCTTCTTAATTAAAATATAATACATACTTACAATTACAAATATAATGGTGGTGGTGGTTATGTACCATGGGTCGGTTCCGACTCATAGTGACCCTGCACAGGGTTTCCGAGGCTGTACATCTTTACAGGAGCAGAAGCCTCATCTTTCTCCTGTGAAACAGCTGGTAGTTTCAAACTGCTGACCTTGAGGTTGTTAGCAGCCCGATTTGTAGCTACTAAGCTACCAGAGCTCCTGTGCCCTGGTGGCACAGTGACTGCTAGCAAAAAGGAGGGTGATTTGAACTCACCAGTTACTCTGGGGGAGGAAACGTGACAGTCCACTTCCATAAAGATTTGGTAGTCATGGAAGTCCTATGAGGCATTTCTACTCTGCTCTATAGGACTCTAAGGCACTCAACAACAAATGACAATAGGACTGTTAAGACTCAGAAGCAACTTGATGACACACAGCAACAAAGCTTGACTGCAATAGGAAGGCAAATATATGCAAAATAAATAAATATGAAGGTTTGGTTTTGTTTTTAATCTTGAGAGTTTCAAACCAAAAAAGCAAAACAAACCCATTGCTGTTGAGTTGATATGTATATATATATATATATTGGAGCTCTAGTAGCATAGTGGTTACCAATCAGGCTGTGAACTGCAAGGTTAGTAGTTCAAAACTACCAGCTGTTCCGTGCAAGAAAGATGAGGCTTTCTGCTTCCGTAAAGATTTACAGCCTCAGAAACCTGTACAGGGTTGCTGTGAGTCGGAACCGATTCCACGACACATAACAACCACCACCACCACCATATAATAGCCATGGTATTAATACTTCAATAACCTCATATGGATGTGAAAGCTGGACAGTGAATAAGGAAGATCGTAGAAGAATTGATGCCTTTGAGTTGTGGTGTTGGAGGAGAATACTAAAAGTGCCATGGACTGCCAAAAGAACCACTAGATCTGTTTTGTAAGAAGTGCAGCCAGAGTACTCCTTGGAGGCCAGGATGGCTAAGCTTCGTCTCTCATACTTTGGACATATTGTCCAGAGGAAACAATCGTTGGAGAAGGATATCATGCAGGGTAAGGTAGAGGGTCAGAGAAAAAGAGGAAGACCTCTAACGAGATAGATTGGCCAGGTGGCAGCATTGATGGACTCAAGTGTGACAGCGGTAGTGAGGTTGGTCCAGAATCGGACATTGTTTCATTCTGCTGTGCATGGGGTCACTATGAGTCAGTTCTGACTTGATGGCACCTAACAACAACAACAACAACATAAACACAAGTGTAAAAGTACAGGAAGTCATGATGTGGCACTATAAGATAAACACTGGGATGTAAGGTCACTTTGAACTGCAAGGTCAGTGGTTCAAACCCACCAGCTACTCTTTGGAAACCCTACATAGGATCATTATGAGTCAGAACTAATTCTATGGCACTTAACAACAAGAAGATAGGTCGATAGTAGTTTCCAACAGTTTATAGAGTTTCTACTCAGCAGAGATCATATGAAGACCTGGAGTCAGTGGGTCAAAGCCAATAAATTACCTCTTCTTGTCTGATCTCAAGTCCTCTTTGAGGAGATTTTGCCAAGCCCTCTTTCATATGTTTCATGATGTAGGAAATCCTCAGTTCAGCTTATATTCTCTGTTAAATAATTTCCTCAAAGGTTAGTCCTTCTAAAACCCCTACACAACACCGTTTGTCCACAACTCACTCACTCTGGGCTCTCTTTATCTATCTCTCTCCTTCCTTTCTTTTCTTTCTCCACTCCTACCTCCAACCTTGCTCTGTATTCTCTTTTCACCCTCTGCTGCAATTAGCATTCTCCACACAGTGAAGAGGAAAGGAGAATTTAAAATTTCTTTTGGTAGAAAAGTCACTACCTACTTGGGGTACAAAATGCAAATTAATTTTCTCCTCCTCCTCCCACCTCACTTCAGAGATGGATATGCTACCCTGGTGATTGCTGCATAACACATTTAAACACCCCCAAATCCCTTCCCCACCCACCCACAGACATACACAGCCTGAGAGGGGCAATGGTGGTGGTGGTAGTGTGTGTGCTCTGGAGTCGGTTCCGACTCATAGTGACCCTGTCCAGGGTTTCCAAGGCTGTAAATCTTTATGGGAGCAGAAAGCCTCATCTTTCTCCCATGGAACAGCTGGTACTTTCGAACTGCTGACCTTGAGGTTAGCAGCCCAACTCGTAACTACTATGCCACCAGAACTCCTTGAAATGGACAATGGCCAGATTTTATATATATATATATATATATATATATATGTTGTTGTGAAGTGCCGTTGAGT
>NW_006408847.1:185965-187158 GCF_000296735.1 Chrysochloris asiatica
GTGTTTTTAAAAAAACAGCTAAAAGAGAAGCCACTCATCCATCCCAAGTTACTAATGCCCATTTCTACGTCACTGGGCAGGCATGCTATGGATCAGGTGTCGGTAAAGAAGTCTCTCTTTCAGTAGGAGTCCTGGATTGCTAACTACAAGGTTCAAACCCACCAGTTGCTCCTCAGACACCCTATACAGGGTTGCTATGAGTTGGATCTGACTCAACAGCACTTCACAACAACTCAGTGGGTGCATTGTCAGGTCTGATCTGATATGGTGTGGCTGTGTTCATTATCTCTCTTTCTATCTCTGTGGCTTCTTTCTGACTCTGGCCCTCTGTGCTTGCTGATTCAGCTTTGAACCACCAGCTTTGGAGCAACCTGGACCAATGCCAGGGCTAAGCAGGCATTCATTATGACAGACAGCTCTCGAGGCAAAACCTATTTACAACCTATGATGTATACTCAAGACTGCACCTGCCTAAAGATGCCCAGTTCTACTCTGGGCTGACCTACACACCACCACCATCTTCTCCATGGGTCTTCTCTGCCCACATTGCTGCCTGCTGGTCTAGGGGTTCCCATTTTTTGTACCACTGCTGTCACTTCTCTGTCACTAGGCTGTCCTGTGCTTGCCACCATTTCTTTTGTACTACTATGGACTCCTGGTGTGGTACTGTGGGTTATTGCGCCAGACTGCAAAGCTGTTTGGACTTCAAGGTTGGTGGTTCAAGCTCACTAGCTGGAACAACTCCTATACAGAGTTGCTATGAGTCTGAACTGACTCAATGGCACTTAGCAACAACAACATCCTATCAGATTTGGTCATATACATGAGACACATATGCAGTGTTGGCAGTTGAATGCTGTTATTATTAAATAATAACTAACTAATTATTTAATAATAATTGTTATTAAATAATAACACTAAACAACAAGAGCACATTACTTGAAGAAAACAAATAGTACTCAACAGGAACAGTTTTGAGGTGAACCAATCTCCTCCACCCTTATGAATATACCACTTAGCATCATAGGGGAGGAGTTCACTTATGCCTAAAAGAGAAGTCATATCATGACTAATTGTGACTGTCACAACTGTAAAGGTAGAAGTTTTGTAACAAAAATGGGGAGTGGTTAATCTTACAGTCCAGAAACAGAGGACCCTAGGACCATCAAGGTAGAAGAGCACAAGCGGAATGC
>NW_006408847.1:187258-190540 GCF_000296735.1 Chrysochloris asiatica
CTTTTGTACTACTATGGACTCCTGGTGTGGTACTGTGGGTTATTGCGCCAGACTGCAAAGCTGTTTGGACTTCAAGGTTGGTGGTTCAAGCTCACCAGCTGCTCCTCGGAAACCGTATACAGGATTGCTATGGGTCACAATCAACTCAACGCACTTCACAATAACAACAACTATCAGCTCAGTGACTTTTGCCAGCTCAGTGTTATAGCCTTGACCTGCATGACAACTCTTCAAGGAGCTTCTCAGTGCAGGGCTTTCTGTCCAAAGAATGTGCTATTTTCTTTCCAGAAGCCCCCCAAACCTCTGAGATAGGCCACTTAGATAGCAACTGCTCAGAGCCAGTGAGTTGGTTCTGATTCAAAGCTACCCTGTACAGGGTTTCCAAGAAGTGACTGATGAGTTTGAACAGCCGACCTTGCAATTCAAACCTACCTTATTATTCAGTGCTTATCCACACCAGGACTCTACTAGATAGCAACGCTCCTTGTCAATTTCAGTGTGTGGCTTTCATAAACTGACCAATTCTATTGGGAAGATTTATAAACCTTGCATGTGGATAGTAAACAGACCACCCCTGCAAGCCCCTTATGTAGATAATAAACTGACCAAGACCCTGAACACCTATGCAGATAGCAAACCAACCAATCCTTTGCAAGATTATGATCTGACCAATCATTTTGGAAAATTTACAAAGCCAGGACCAGAAAGCCCATTGCACCCAAAAGCAATGTACCACAACAATCCCTGTAACGATGGGCCCCAGATGGCCGGGACTTGATTAATAATGATAGCCTGTGAATTTTATTCCTGCTTCTAACTCAAGACCAATCAGAGAAAGTCTAAAATGTTTCCTTAACCAATCATATGCCCTGTTTCCAATTAGCCTGCTTCTGGCTCTCCTATGCCAACAACCTGAGTCAGTACATACTTGGAGCCTCTCCTTCTACATTCTCCTGCCTGCCTTTGAGATTGTCAAACACAAGTGACAGTGGCTGACTCTCTTGCTATAGCAAAGTCTGAATAAATAGGCTTTGTTCTTACTTGAAGGTTCTTGGTCTATTGCCACACCTACAACTGAGAAAAATTATGGAAAACTAAGGAAGTTCCTCCTTAACATTTCATACTATATTGTGTGAGCCAGGGTGCAAATCTAGCTAAAGCAGGTACTAGTTTTAGTGAGACAGATTCCCAAGCTCTAGCCTGTACCTTTGACATTAGAATCTTTGGAGCTAAGCCCTGAAAGTTCTTGCATCTAAACTAATTTAGTGATGTAGCTAGTCACTTTCCACAAGTGTAGAAACTGGGATAGTTTACATGAGCAAAGAGGTAAATGGATTATGTATTGGATAATCATGCAAGGTAAGGGAATCAGAGAGCCTCCCTTTCTTAAAGTTGGGGGATAATTTGTAGAGTAGAAGGCATTTTGTTGTTGTTGTTGTTAAGTGCTGTTGAGTTGGTTCCAACTCATAGCGGCTCTGTATAGAGTTTCTGAGGAGAAACTGGTGAGTTTAAACTGCCAAGCTTGATTCCAACTGACCTTGTGGTCCAGTGCTTATCCTACAGAGACACATCAGGACTCTAAGCACTTTAGACCAGCCTAGAACTCCTGGTGTGGTGCTCTAGGATCAGCACTACAATGCCAACCATGAGGTTTATAGTTCAAACCCATCAGCTGCTCCTCAGAAACCCTTTTCAGGGTCACTATGAGTCAGAACCGACTTGACAGCTCTTAACAACAACAACAAAAATGAGTAATGTTTGTTAAAAAAGGCGAATTCTGACAAAAAATGCATCCAGTGGAAGGATTCAGAAGTAGCCATAGAATTGTCATAGAGCAAAGTCACAGAGTCTGCTTAAAGTAAAAGTAAAAGAGATTTATTGAGGGATTGTTGTTGTTAAGTGCCCTTGACTTGATTCTGAATCCTAGTGACTCTGTATAGGGTTTTCAAGGAGTGACTGGTGAGTTTGAACTACCAACCTTGTAATTCAAACCGAATTTGCAATCCAGTGCTTTATCCCACAGTGCCACACTAGGACTCCCTAATGAGGGATAGAGTGATTCATGAATTGGGGTAACAGAGAGTTCCAGTTTGTTGAAGCTGAGAAGAGACAGTTACATTTAAAAAGCAGAAACTTCTCAGCTAAACTCTGACTGACTGACTCTCCTTGCATTTGTCTTCTCTTGGCTGGACTTCTCCCAGCCTAAGCATAGCCACATTCTTGGCAAAGACTGTTTTCTTGGGCTTTCCCTAGACTTACCCAGATTTGTTTAAGCATAGCTTGACTTGTTAGGACCTGTCTTAATTGCCTATTAAGTGAAAACTTTTTAAATTAATGCAAGGGTTATAGCTTTCAAATAGAAGCAGAAGTGTAAACAAAATGGACATCGGTTTGTCCTTGCATCCCTGCATCAGCCATTTTATGATGCCAAGCACCTCAGATTTTGAAGTGTATATGTACTTTAAAAGGAGCTCTGGTAGCGTAGTGGTTACAAATCGGACTGCTAATCTCACAGTTGGCAGTTTGAAACTACCAGCTGTTCTGCAGGAGAAAAATGAGGCTTTCTGCTCCTGTAAAAATTTATAGCCTCAGAAACCCTGTAGAAGTTTGCTAAGAGTCAGAACTGACTCCATGACACATAACAACAACAACAACAGCATGTACTTTAAAGCAGAAACCAAACTTGAAACAATATGGGGTTTATAGAGCCTAGAGGGAGTCTAAGTCCATCCTCAGTCAGTTATTTTTGGGAATATTGAAAACCTCTGTGATAGCTAAGGTTTGTGTCAACTTGACTGGGCCAGAATTCTCAGTGGTTTAGCAGTTAAAATGTAGTTATCACTTCCATGATGAGATCCAACATAATACAATCGCTCCCATGATGTGATCTGCTCTGATCTGATGTAATTATTTTATGTGTCATAAATGCTCACTTCTATGCTGCTCATGAGAACAGATGCAATCTACTGGATTATGGTCTATTTTAAGTAAACATCTTTTGAGATATAAAAGAGAAAGAAATGAGCAGAGTTCATAGGGACTTATTACCACCAAGAAAGAAGAGCCTGGAGAAGACTGCATCCATTGGACCAAAGTCCTTGCACTGTGAAGCTCCAAGACCCAGGGAAGGATTGATTCTAAGACACACGGAGATCTCCAAGGAAGGGTCGTACAGATGTTGAAATGAAACAAGACAAGGCCCTTTCTCTAGAACCAGTGCTCTTGATTTCTAGCCTCCTTAACTGTGAGATGTCAGCTTGAGGACTAAGGTGCGCCTGACCC
>NW_006408847.1:190955-191896 GCF_000296735.1 Chrysochloris asiatica
AAGTTGTCAAAAGTAAAATCCAATGCATAAAAATCAATATCCAAGGCATTAGTGAGCAAAAATGGACTTCACTGTTTTGAATCAATCATATGAAAGAAATGATGTCACATTCATCATCAAAAAGAATATTTCAAGATCTTTCTTGAAATACAGTACTGTGATAGGATAATATCCGTATGCCTACAAGAAAGACCAGTAAATACCACTATTATTCAAATTTATGCACTAACCACTAAACCAAGTGTGATAGATAAAGTTTTGTATCATCTTGACTGGACCAGAGCTTTCAGTGATTTGGCAGTTGAGATGTGTTGTTGTTGTTGTTGTTAAGTGCCATTGAGTCAGTTCCGACCCATAGTGACCCTGTTTCTGAGGAGCAGCTGGTAAGCTTGAACCACCGACCTTGCAGTTCAAATGTCTTTGCAGTCTGGCATATTAATTCATAGCACTATACCAGGACTCCAGTTGAGATGTAGTTATCCACATAATGAGATCTAATACAATGTAATTGACTCTATGATGATTGGCTATGAACAGTCAATTGACAGGATGTTTCCACAGGAGTGTGGCTTGCTTCCAAAATATTAGGCACTCAGGCAAAGCTTGTTGGCTTTCAGTTGGGTCTGGATCTGTCATATTACTTGTCCACTGACTTCCAATTTTTTGGACTTGAGCCAGTGGTCTGCTCTATTACCTTCTAATCCTAGAAGTCATTAGTAGCCTGTCTGGTTGCCTGCCAGACCTACCTACCCCCTGAACATAGAAGAAATGATGCATTTGAGTTTGGGTGTTGAACAGGAATATTAATAGTACCATGGACTACCAGAAGAACAAACAAATCTGTCTGCTGGACCTGCCTGAATGCTGGACCTCTCTGTCTGTTAAATTTGACTTGACCTGGGTTTCTCCCATTTCTACAATTGTGAGCCATTTTCTTGATA
>NW_006408847.1:192586-193902 GCF_000296735.1 Chrysochloris asiatica
GCATTACACACAAATGACCAAAGACCAGAAGAGTTGTGGGATGACATCAAGAACATCAAACAGGAAGAAAACAAATGGTTATTAAAGAATATAGGAAAGATTAGGGAATAGACACAAGACAGCTTGGGTGATGGGTGGGGGGGCAGTACACAAGAAGGCAGGGGGAACGGAAGAATAAGGTGGATGGGAAAATAATTAGGCAGGTTTGCATGGGCTAAGTGGGACAGAGATAAATAATCATGTATATACAACCTTGGCAAAACAGGGCTCTGGGATACAGGAATTGAGGCATAGTTTGAATGGGTAAAAGAGGGGAAATAATATTAACATGCTTGGCTGTCTTTTTAAATGTTCATTTCCCTGGCCTACCATTGTAAAATAGACACTTGAGGGGATAGAAAGTAATAGCCAGAAACATCACAGTAAACAGCTTGTAAGTCTGTCTTCTGCCTACAACTGATTGGAATACCTAAAATGGGGTTATAACTTGCCCAGTGAAGGAGCCTTCCTGCAGAGCCTTTGAATTGCATAAGATCAAACGTGGAATCTTGAACCCCATCCAGAATCTTCTGAGTTGGAAAATTTCCACTTGAAAGGACAAGCAGACCAGCCTGGAGTAGCTAGAAGAACAGAAGTTATTTCTTGAAAGAAACACTTGCAGGAAAAATAAAAAACAATAATGACAGTCTGATTGACTACTACAAGAACAAGCGAGCTGTTCTCCTGGGAGCCATCAAGGCAATTGGTCAAGTTCCCTCAGACCAAACCCTCTTCCAAGACTAAGACTCAAGGTGAATACACAAGCAGGCATGTGGTCTGTCTGGTGACCATGTTGGTCACTGATAAGGGGAAGAGGGAGAAAAACAGCAATGAAGTTGTGAACGAAGTCTGATTATGTTCAGTAGACCCCTGTCAACCCTGGTAGAGATCTGGTTGGCCATCAGTGTGGCAAGACCTGGGGACTCCTGGGCCCAGAGACAGTGACATGGCCACAGAAGACTTGAGTGGAGAGTGAAGCATCCAGCTGATATAAAGTGAGGGGAGGTAGACAAGAACACCCATACTTGCAAATAGTACCCACTTGACCTGGCCTCAATGGCTGGATGATCAGAACTTGACTAGAAGAAGAAAGAAGAGGGAAAAAAAAGTAATCCACTACAATTTGATGAACTTGACCTGTACTTATGGATGTAGTAGCTCAAAAGAGAGAGCAAATCTTTACAGCGAGGATCATTCCCAACCCCTCAACACACAAGGTTGACAGGGATGGGTAATTTGGACATTGGCTACCCAAAATGGGGGATACAAAGGCAAGA
>NW_006408847.1:197240-200830 GCF_000296735.1 Chrysochloris asiatica
ACCAACAATGGTGAAGAGCACAAGTAGAATGAGGAACCTTATCCAGAGAAGCAGTGACACCAAAGATGGAGGCAGAGATGGAGACATGGAGAGGGGAGCGGCTAAGGACTCTACATTCATGAGAAGAGAGAGACTAAGAGACGGTGGCCAGGAGGCAGACTTGCAGAGTGTGCCCTTTGGTGGTATAAATTATTGTATATGCCTGAGTGTTTTGGTTTTTTTAAGAGCTAAAGTGAATAGAGAGAAATACTGTTGACTGATGGTACATGGAGAGGAATGTAATCATTGTGATGAAACAGGTTGTATGATTTGTTGAATGTAAAACTGATGATCTGCCTTGTAAACTTCCACTCAATCCACAATAAAAGCTTAAAGGAAAAAAAAAAATAAAAAGAAATTAAACAACATATTACATTAGCAAATGTGCTACACAAGTTACTTTGACAGTGTTTAAGAGTAAAGATTTGAGGACTAAGGTGTACCTGACCCCAGCCATGGTATTTTCAATCACCTCATATACATGTTACAGTTGGACAATGAATAAAGAAGATCATAGAAGAGTTGATGTATTCAAGTTACGGTGTTTGAGGAGAATATTAAAAGTACCACAGACTGCCAAAATAAGTTAATCTGTGTTAAAGAAGTATAGTCAGAATGCTTCTTCGAAGCAGGCTGGCAAGACTTCATCTCTCATAATTTGGACAGGTTATCAGCAGTGACCAGTCCCCGGAGAAGAACCTCATGCTTGTGGAGGGTCAGTGAAAAAGAAGACCCCTAACGATATGGATTAGCACAATGCTGCAGCAATGGGCTCAAGCGTGGCAGCAGTTATGTGGAAGATGTGGATGCGGATGTGGATGGTGTTTTGTGTAGAGTCACTATGAATTGTAACTGAAACAACCCTACCAACACCAACAAGGACTGAGAACCATTGAACTGGTAAATTGTTGTTGTCAAGTGCCATCAAGTTGGTTTCACCTCATAGTGACCCTGAGCAGGCTTTCCAAGGGGCAACTGGTGGGTTTGAACCACCAACTTTGTGGTTAACAGTCCAGTGCTTATCCTGCAGCATCACGCCAAATTGGAATCAACCAATTAGGAAATTGTTGTTGAACACTAGATTTCACTTTCTTCATCCATTCTAAAGAATGTTACAAGGTGATAACGCATCTTTGTTTCTCTCAAGTTGGCTGCTTTTCCTCTCCTCATTTCTGGTGTCTGGTTCTCTCTGGAAGCCTCTGGTGTGGCTCCCTGTGGTGTTTCCTTCCCATCTTTTCCCCTTCATATTATATCTGCTTTGCTTCAGTTCCTCTGGGCCCAGATCTCTGCTAAGTGACAAAAACTCCTAATTGTTTAATCAGAAAAGCTAATTGCTGTTAACACTACCTGGATAAAGTGTTCCATGCAAGTAAAATACCACCTTGAGCTAGTTAGAATGAGTTCCCTGAGGAGAAGAATCTATGGTGAAAATTTCAGGCAGGGTAAATAGTGAGCAATAGGGCTTTTCACTTCTTCCGTCATATTATAGGGAAAAAAACACAAAACCAAAAGCGGTTGCCATCTTGTTAATTCCAACTCATGGAGACCCCATGTGTGTCAGAGAACTGTGGTCCATAGGGTTTTCAACGGCTGGTGCTTTGGAACTAGATCATGAGGTCTTTCTTTCAAGGATCCTCTACTTAGGCTTGAATCACCAACCTTTTGGTTGTCATCAAGAACTTAACTGAGTCAATCATACTGTGTTGTTGTTGTTGTTAAGTGCTGTAGAGTTGATTCCAACTCATAGAGACCTTTTGCAGGATTTCCAAGGAGTGATTGATGGGTTTGAACTGCCGATCTTGCGCTTCGCAGTCCAGTGCTTTTCCTACAGTGCCACACCCTACGTCCACAGAGATGGCCATATGTGGTAGAAAATGTGGACTAAACTTAAAAACAATACCAATTAAAACAAAAGTACAGAGATTACTAGCTGTGTGACACTGAGCTATTACTGTGTTCTCTGTGATTCAGTAACCTTAACATAATGATAGCAACACTGACCTTCCAGAATCACTGTTGCCATTGTTGTTAAGTGCCTTCGAGTTGGTTCTGACTCATAGTGATGCTGTGTACGGGTTCCAAGGAGCAGCTGGTGGGTTTGAACCACTGACCTTGTGGTTAGTGGTCCACTGCTGATCCTACAGTGCCACACCAGGATTCCGTTGTAAGGGTCCATTAAAGGCTATGACATGTTGTAGATGTGGCCTAAACATGAGCTCCCATGTAAATATGAGCTTTCATTTCATTTCAGTCAAAGACTAGACAGAACCCAATAGCCACATCTCACTTTTAACACATAGAAATTAAATCTTCTCAGCTAAATCTCTCTCTTGCATGCTGTTCTTGCACAGTGAATTTTTTAGACTTAAATATTTAATTTTATATTGTTTTCCTGTTGAATTTTCCATGGGTTATTTTCTGCACAGCCTGCCAGTCTTTTCAGACCTTCAGGTCCTGATCCTATTATCCAACATGGTAGCTAACTTCCTGGGTTGGTTCCATCAGCAGAGATTAATGGTGGGACCACAACATCCTCACCAGATTCATGGATTGTATTGTTGAATAGAAAAGCAAATGACAAAAGCCTGTTACTTCCAAAGATCCCTTCATGATGTTAATAAATTAAATAAATCTCTTTGGCTTCTATCTTGTCAGAGTTCTCCAGGTAAATAGAATCAACAGAATATGCATATACAGAAGCATATATAAGCATGGACTTCAGAAAGTTTGGAGAAATTGCATTATATTTTAATTCAATCTTCCAGAAAAATATTGAAGCATCTGTGTATATCTGTATGCATATATGTACATAGAGGTGTGCATAGTTTAATGCCCATTCAGGCTGTGTTCAACTGCATATACATCCATGGACCCATCAAGTTATAACAGAGTTCAGAAATCTTGATCAGAGAACTGGACGTAACAGATGTATTTTGTTGAATACTGAGATCCTGAGTTCTGATCTGTCACTCTCCATGTCGTGTCTCTTCCTGGCCTTGGACAGCACTGAGAAGGGGTCCTAGCACTTCTCTAGGGTTTCCTGTCCCACTCCTCTGGCCTTAGATAGAGAAGGTGAAGATGCCTCCCAAGCCACTGAGAGGGTGCTCACTGGGGCTGCTGTCCCACTCGGCTTTGGTGGGCTGAGCATGATGCCTGATCCCATGGCCTTGGCTCATCTGTGGTGGTAGCTGCCAAGCAGTCCAGGCTGTGGCAGTGGGCAGGAGGAGCAGGCATCTATCAAGGCAGTCAGTTGGATGACACGTGTGTGACTGCAGGTGGGGGCCAGGTGTGGCTCTTGGAGACAGCGTGACAATCATGCGGGACTGGTGGTGGCCAGTCAACATTTTTACACAGTCCCTTGAATGACAGTAGTGGAGTGGATCCCAGGCCTAATTAACAACTGTCCTGCACACTGTCTCCTGTATATAATATGTTGTTTATACAGCATCCAAATCACATAACATCCTATTTCACAGACTGTATCATGGACTTTAAGCAATGCATGCATGTATATATATATATATATATATATAGAGAGAGAGAGAGAGAGA
>NW_006408847.1:200930-219975 GCF_000296735.1 Chrysochloris asiatica
AATTCACACCTACACAAGGGCACCTTGGAATAAAAGCCTGGAAATCTGCTTCTGAAAGATCAAAGCCATGAAAACCCTATTCTGAGGTTGTTGTGAGTCAAAATTGATTCTTTAGAAACTGATTAATATTAATTAGGGAGAGAGAGAGCAAGATGGGCTTAAAAGAATTGACTCATGTAATATTGTGGGGCAGGCAAGTTTAAAGTCCATAGGTCAAGTGGCAGACAAGAAACTTAGGTTAGATATCTATATTTGTTTTGATATAGAATGCTTCTCCCTTTGAAAAGCCTCAGTTTTTATTTTTAAGGCCATCCGAAGGAACTCTGGTAGCGTAGTGGTTACGAGTCAGGCTGCCAACCTCAAGGTCATCAGTTCGAAACTACCAGAGGTTCCGCGGGAGGAAGATGAGGCCTTCTGCTCCCCTAAAGATTTACAGCCTCAGAAACCCTGTGCAGGGTCACTATGAGTTGGAACTGACTCCGTGGTACTTAAGAACAACAAATGATTGGATAAGGCCCACCAGCATAATGGAGGATAAGATGCTTTATTTAAAGTAAACTGATTTTAAATGCTAATACATCTAAATACCTTCACAGCAACATGTAACCTAGTGTTTGACTAAACTACTGTGCCCCATACATAGTATAGCCACGTTGACTCACAAATCCATCGCCAACGTTTTAATGTTATGTTCAAACCAACCTAATTGTACCCTCACTTACTGACAATGTTCACATTTCTCCATTGTTACTTTCTGTAGCAGAAGGTAGTTTCCTGCTTCAACATCCATTCTTTTCTTCCTCCAGAGTAATAGAATGCTGATTTTCAAATATATTGATCTCAGACTCTTTTACAGCTCAGTATGCCATGGGCTTTGTGTTCAGGCCAATGAGTTACAGATAGAAACTATTGTGAGTAGGACTCCAGAGAGATCCTTCTAAAAGTAGCGAACTAAGCTGACTCAGCAATGAATGCTTGAATGGCGATGTTATGACTTCAGCTCCAGCTTTTACCTTGGATCATGATGAAACATAGAAGGAGTCTAGTTCTTGCTGGTTCAGGAGACCATCATTGAAACCCAGGACTGGCTACTGCTAAACTCTCTTATATGATAGAGAAACAAGCTTATATTTTGTTTAAACTTCTGAATTCAATTTTAATGAATACATTTTACCAAAATACAGATACGCTCCCTTTCTCAGAAAGAAGAAAGACAGGGAGATAGAAAAAAAGAAGAGAAACACCATTTTCCCCAGGAAGATCATGATTTTTCTGATAGGAGTCTAGGATAGCTCTGCTATCTGGAAGAACTCTGCGCACCCACGGCCTTTTCAACCTTTGGTAAATAGCTCAGGGGGTCATTATGAAAAGGAGAAACACAAAAAGGGAAGTTTGTCAGCATGCATTTGACTAGATTGCCTGAAGTTGGGAACTAGAAAAGTCTTTCGGTAGTGACCTAAACCATTTCCTTTGAAATCACTAATTATGCTCTAAAAAAGAAGACATCATTGGAGTCAGAACCAGCAGCCAATTACTCATGAGGAATCACTCACTGTGTAGGCTGTCTTCTCTCCTTGTTCGCATAATTTCAAAATGCAATTTCTAGAATTATGCTAAATACTTATAAACAGAGATTGGTTTAATTGCAAGGAGGAACAATTTCAGGGGATAAAAATGAGAGTTGTTTCTCCTTGCTTTGTTGATAACAGAGCAGTTCTGTTTGGGTCAATCTCACAGTTCCTATCATTCTTCTAGCAGAAAGCAGTGGTTGCTATGTGGTAGTAAAAAAATAATAGTACTTGGAGTCAAAAGGCATGGGCACAAAGTCTCAGCCCTGGCACTTCCTAGGTTGTTAACATTAGCAAGTTGCTTACTCTTCCTGATCTTAATGTCTTCAATTTGAAAAGGGACTGCCACACGGGGTTAGGAAAATTCACTGGGCAATGCATACACAATCTATTTCCAAAAACTGTAAAGTGCTTACTGGAACATAAACTTCATGAGTGTTGCCGTTGAGTTGACTCTGACGCATGGTGTCTATATGTTGTCCAGCCATGTGCCATCTTGGTCACTGATATGAGAGTAGTGATTCTGTTTCATTCACACCTGCATTCCTCAGTGTTCAGAACAGTCCCTGGAAGATAGCAGAGATGTTTACCAACTATTGCTGTAAGACTGTGGCATAACAAAAGCTACACATTGTCAGCGGCTTGCCACCATGAACACTTATTTTCGACAAGCCTGTGAGGTCCCTATAAGCAAAACTGAGTATGGCTAACTTCCACTGGACTTGCTCAGATATCTGGTCACATAAGATTTCTTATTCTCCTCCTGGGACCAAGCACTAATCTGGGCCCATTTTCTCATGGCAGGAGCCAAAAAAAAAGCAAGATGTTGCTTATGTTATGCCTACTGATATCCCAGTTGGTCAAAGGAAGACACATAGCCAAGCCCAGGGGTGATCATTTCACCATCCTTACTCAGCAAGAAATGGAGTCCTGGTGTAGTGTTGTAGGATAAGCACTGGACTGTAAACTGCAAGGTTGGCATTTCAAACCTAACACTTGTTCCTTGGAAACCCTATACAGAGTCGCTGTGAGTCTGAACCAACTCAATGGTCCTTAACAACAACACAACAAGAAAGGAATCTTGGTAGCACCATGGGTTGGGCATTGGACTGTTAACTGCAATGTCAGCAGTTAAAACCTATAAGCCACACTGCAGGAGAAAAGAAAGATGGGATTGTTGGCTCTGTAAAGAGTTACAATCTTTGAAACTCTCTATAGGGTCGCTATGAGTTAGAATGAATTCAATGGTGATGGGTTTGATTTTTATGAACACAACAAGAAGACAGTGCAAAGCCACATGGCAAAGTATACAAATAGAGGGATGAGGAAAAACTGGGTCATTAATGCAATCTAACATAGGTGCAATGAACTATGTATTGTAGGCATGAATATACATTTCCTTTTTTGAATGAATGAAGGCAAATGTGAAACATTTCAGGTGCTTAAAGCAAGCCTTCAGTGGTACCATGAGGGTTCTCCTTTTCCCAATACCCATAATTCTAATGAGGAAACACTGTCACTATGACCTAACAGTAACAAGGAATCCTGACATAGGATAAGCACTGGACTAGGTACAAGATCAGCAATTCAAATCCACCAGCCGCTTCTCAGGAACCTTATACAGGGCTGCTGTGAGTCAGAACCAACTTGATGGCACTTGACAATAGTAAATGACCAGACAAAGGAGATCCTAGATTGTGCAAATGGTTAAAGTCCTTGACTGCTAACCCAAAATTTGGAGATTTGCATTCACTAGAGGAACCTTTGTGGCTCTGTGGGCTAATGCGTCAGGATGCAAAGTCGCTTGAACTGCAATGTCAGTAGTTCAAGCTCACTAGCTGCTCCTTGGAAACCCTATACAGGGTTGCTATGGGTCAGAATCGACTTGATGCCAAGTAACAACAACAAAGAGGAACCTTGGAAGAAAGTCCTGGCAATCTATTTGCAAACAACAACAACAACAAATTAGTTTTGAAAATGCTATGGAGTACAGTTCTACTCTGATACACGTGGCGTCGTCATGAATCAGCCTACTGGATGGCAACTGTTTTGTTTCTCAATTTTAATGTTCTGACAAAAAGATACAGTATATATATATATATATATATAAAATTAGTCTTCATCTCCTTCCGGATCCCCATCAGTGCTGTTTTTTCCTTTTTGGAACTCCCCTCCTTCTTCCTCTCTAACTCTTCTCTGCTAGCCTCTCCAAGCATCTATCCAAGGAGTTCTTAGGTCACTCTTAGCTAATTGTTGCTTAGATTGCAATTGATCTCTAAAGTATTGCGGACATATTGAGCCAATTTGAGAAGTGGATAGACAAATACATCGAGAGGTACTGGGAGTCACGTTTCTCTCTCCTCTCATCATGGGGACTCATCAGCATCTTGAATTGAAATAAAGAAAATATAGCATTTAAAATGGTAACAACTATCAAGATGACTAAAAACTAACACCGTTCATAATGGCTTTCTTTGAGCAGTTACACTACCAACTTACCAGTGCTCTTGTTGATTCTGAATCAAGGTGACGCCACGTGTGTCACAGAATCGCTGTGCTCTGTAGGGTTTTCTGTGGCTAATTTTTCAGAAGTAGATGGCTAGGCCTTTCTTCTGAGGTACTTCTGGGTGAACTCAAACTTCCAACTTTTCAATCAGCAGAACCCAGGGACTCTGATGGTAAGGCAGAGGGGACTTTTCCTTTTGATTTTATTATATCTTTCTTTGCTATTAGGAAGGAATCCTGGTGGTGCTGTGGGTTATTGCTAACTGCAATATTGATGGTCCAAACCCAGCAGCCACTCCGAGGATATTTTGTCTGATAAATATTTACAATCTCAGGACTCCTATACAAGGTCTCTAGTAGGTATATTCACCTTGATGGCAATGGGCTGGATTTGGATTTTTTTTTTTTTTTTGGGGGGGGGCGGGGAGGAACCATTGGGGAAGAAAAAGTATATAACTACATGTCTATAATTTTTATAAGAATATTTTAAAATGGGTTTGAAACTGTAGTTTGTGAAATTCTTTACTTGTGTCTGCATCTTTATATCCTAAAAGGCTGAAAAAATAAAGGAGGGATGACAGATACTGGTTGTAGGAGGCAGACTAGAGGCCTTGCTCACACCTAAAACCAAACCCACTGCCAGTGAGTCAATTCCAGCTCATAGTCAGTCAGGGTTTCTGAGGCTATAAATCTTTACAGGAGCAGAGAACCTCATCTGTCTCCTGCAGAGCGACTGGTAAGATTTGAACTGCTGATGTTGGGGTGAGCTGTCCAGTGCTTATCCTACAGTACCATTGGGGTTCCTTGGGGCCTTTCCCAACATGATCTAAATCCTACCCTGTGGACAGGTGCTTGCTTATCTTGCTCACAAAGTCCTCTGGTTAAAAAAACAAAAAAAGAATCACCCTTCCTCATAGAAATATACTGAGAGAGAACATGAATGAAATTAACATTCTTGTCTGCTCACCTAGAATAAAATGTCACTGGGTGAGCAAGGAAACGATGACTTCCAAGGCTGAGTGAGCACACCATTTCTGCATATTGGGAAGTCTCATTGGACTACTGATTTGGGAGTTATTTCCCTTGTCTTTCCATTTCTCCCTGCATACTCCAGACTGCCGATGGACCTGGGTTTTGCATAAAGAGTGTGCTTGGGGAGCATATCCTAGGAAGGCACCAGTCTCTTTTTAGAATTTGCAATTTGGTTTTTAAATGCTGCTGTATAGTAGGAAGGCACAGTAGGCAAAAGCGTATGAGTTAAGACTGTGTTTTTTTAAAATGTTGTTTACAGGTCTCATCTGGCTAAGACTTGGATAGCTCTGTTCTCATAATTTATGTTGCAGAATAGTACAGGTGGAACACACCCTGCTCACAATTTGACTTTTCATATTTACTAAATAGGGTCCTTTAGCTATTTAATCGATCTTTGGCATCACAGCTAATCAGAAATCTGCTGGTTTTCTCCCTAGTGGAGAGACTCATCCCAGCTTCTTCTGAAACCAGAGTTCTTTATTTATCACAGAATGCCAAAATTCGGTGTGTACGCATGAGTTTGTGTGTGGGTGCACACGACTGTGTGTGTGTGCAGTGACTGTGTATGCGTCCAATTGTGTGTGCACAATGGTGTGTGTGTGCACACATGACTTTATGTGCACATGACTGTGTGTGCGCTGAGATGGGTGAGGAACGAAAAATGACTTTTCTAAAGAAGGACATCATCTACCTTGTGCTCTTGTGATTTCAGGCCACAAAAAGCAGAGCAAACTGTAAAAATGAAAGCGCCATCCCCCGATAAACTAAGACAAATGACCACAAGCCTCAAAGTCGCTCCAACCTTGAGGCCAGTAAGAGTGGACCAGGGAGCCTTGAAATCTGCAGACTGGCAAGAATCTTTCAGTCACAGGGAGCAAGCCACAAGTCATCTAACCCTGGGCTAGTTACAATGTGGTGAGGCCTGGCCCTCACAGAGGACATATCTGGAATAAATAAAGGGTTCTGCTTCAGCCCTGTCCTCTCCTCCTTCTCCTCCTTTTTTGCTCGCTTTGCAGAGATTTCCAGTCTATTGCAGCATCTTCCCATTAAAGTAAATAGAGCTTTCCCGAGAGCACATCTTCAATATTTCTGCAATTGTGCCATAGCCAGCTAATGTGGAATGCTGTAGTTTAATAGTCTATTAAAACACAGCACTGAACATTAAAATCTCTACTGTATCACTGCAGATCTACTTAACAAAGGCAAGGTCCCCAGAAAGCACTATTCACTTGCTGAGTGTTGCTGCAACAGAAAAGGGGCAGTCCCTTATGGCAGAAAAATTTAAAGGAGAAATGTGGTGGGGAAGGGGAAGTTGAACACCTCTCCTGGCCTCTCCCACTCCCTCCCACCAGTAGAGCAGCTCCTTGGGCTCTATGGAACAAACAAAACCTGCTGTTGGTATACATTGCATCTGGAAATTCTTGGAATTTAATAACAAATCTCTTCAGATCAAATCTCATTACTCAGATTTTTATTTGGAAGCACTTTAGTTTCCCCTTGCTCCTTCTCAGAGAGAGATAAGGTTCAGGAAAACAGTTCCCAGCAGGGAGACTGCACCTTGGGCTCCTCCCTCCAGAACAATTGCCAGGGTGGAGGAATTCTTCAAACAGCTATAAATCCTCCCACCAACGTCTCCCTCCTCTAGAAACTACAACATCTTCCCACATCCAAATCTGCCGTCAGCTGCTAAGAGACAGAGAATCGATAGTTTTACAGAAACGAAGTCACACAAATTCTGGGAGTGTGGTGTAAACACCTATATTGCAAATAACCTAGATGTCACCTTAGAAACTGGAAAAATAAAACTCCTCATGTCTCCTCGGCTTCTGATGGATCCCAGGGAGGCATGCTCGCAAGTGAACAGTTAAAGTATCAGTAGCAGTTTTCCTGCAGAGTCAAACCACTAGGGGAAAAGAAAAAGCAAGTTGGATGGGAAGCTTGAGAGGCGAGACTGGACAGAACAAAAGACAAGAAAAAGGAAGGCGAGTAAGGATGTAAGATAGAGAACTATAAGACAGACATATACACATTGGAATGGGTATTAGGGGTTGTATCAATCACCAAGCTGCCAGTCATTCACTACTCTGGGTTGAGTCGTAACCTTGGAATCCTCATCCAGACAGTGAGGAGTATACCGAGTCTCAAAATTTCGCTCCAGCTCTGTGATTCCATGGGTTTCATTGAACACTACACAAGCATGAGTATAGAGATAGCATACTGTGGAGTATAGACAATTACATACATTTTGTTGCTTTTAGCTGCCATGGAGTTGGCACGGACTCATAGAGACCCTGTATACAATAGAACGAAACATTTCCCAGTTCTGAGCCATCTTTATGATTATTGGCAGGTTTGAGTCCATTGCTTCGGCCATTGAATAGTACCTCCCTATAGACAGGAGTCCTTTGCCAGCCCTATATTGGACAATATTGTGTTGTGATTCACAGGGTTTTCATTGGCTACTTTTTCAGACCTTTCTCCCTAGTCTGTCTTAGTCTGTCTGGAAGCTCCACTGAAACCTGTCCACAATGGGTGACCCTGCCGATATTTCAAATACCACTGGTATAGCTTCCAGTATTGCAGCAACAAGTAAGCTGTCACAATACAACAAGTTGACAGGTGATGGCTATAAATTTTATTCATTTTTTATTACCTTATGGAGTCCTGGTGTAGTGCTGTAGGATAAGCACTGGACTGCTAATCGAAAGGTTGGTGATTCAAACTCTCCAGCCACTCCTTGGAAACCCTCTACAAGGTTGCTATGAATCAGAACCGATTCAACTATACTTAGCAACAGCTATCATCTTATTGGTTTTTAAACTCCCAATGTCATTAGATAAAATTGTTAGCTGTTTACTGTATCAATTATCAATCGACAATTAGACATCAGTAGTTCCATGCCATATAGTTGTTGTTCTTGTTAAGTACTATCAAGTTGGTTCTAACTCATAACAACCCCTGTATAGGGTTTCTGAGAAGAAGCTGGTGGGTTTGAACATACGGAACCAACTTGATGGCACTTAGCAACACCAACAAATATATAGCACGGGACTACTGATGTTTTGTAGAAGATTGATACAATAAACAACAAATAATTGTCTAGTGATTTTGGGAGTTTAAAAACCAATATGACGATGGTTGTTGTTAAGTATGGTCGAGTTGGTTCTGATTCGTAGTAACTCTGGATAGAATTTCCTAGGAGTGGCTGGTGGGCTTGAATTGCTGACCTTGTGGTTCAAGCTGAACTTGCGGTCAAGTGTTTTATCCAGCAGCACTACATCAGGACACCATGTCATATAGTTAAAGCTTGCTTTAATTTGTTGTGGAATTGCATTTCTTAAACAAAGTTCCAAGCTCTCTCAGTTTGGACATCTACTCCCTGGGTGCCAATCACTTGACCCACTGTCTCTACAAGCTATCCAGAAAGTAGCAATGTTTCAGCCACTCTCAGGCAGAGACTTGAGTGGCCACCATGATTTTCTTTCCACAGAAGAAACAAGAGTATTGCCAAGGCTATCATTTTCAGTGACTTTCTCCCACAAAGCTCTTTGAATGGTGTCCCCAAAGTGCTAGCTGACGCAGGGAGTGACAGCAGAGTAAACGTACATCAACACCCAACCCTTCTCACATTTGCTCACATAACTCACAGATACTTCGTGTGCTAACTGCACTTACAGTTCCTCTCTTCTCCAACACTCATTTTCCTCACTGTCCCAGTGTCTTCACTTCCTTGTCTTTAATTAAACCTAATGATGCATTCTGAGTTGCCTGAAATCCTGTTTAAACAAATCCTCTGCTGTCAAATACCATGGGTGACCCTGATGGTATTTGAAATATTGGTGGCTTAGCTTCTAGCATCACAGCAGCTTGTAAGTCATCACAGTATGACAAACTGACAGACAGGTAGGTGATGGATCTACTCTAGGTAGACCTTGTGTTAAGGAAGGGCCCTAACCTTTGTTGAGTCCTCAATGAGCCAGTGACTTTCATTTGCTTTATCATATTGAGTGCTCACAATAACTCTTCCAGAGAGGACTCGTCCACATTTTACGGAGAAACAGTGACAAAAGGGGGTTAAATAGTGGACTTTATGAGATATACCAAACATGGGGCAAAAATGAGTATTTCAATTCAGTTCCTTCTGATTGCCTCATCACCACCAGGACCCTTGTCTATTAAGAAGTTCAGATCATAAAAAGAGAAATAAGCTAGTGTCTTCTCCCTTAACATATTGGAGGTGGAGGAAATAAGTCCAGTAGAAGTGTGGTGTTACAAGTTAATGTGCTGGACTGCAAAGTCTGTTCCAACTGCAAGGTCTGCAGTTCAATGAGCTCACCAGTCACTCCTGGGAAGCCATATACAGGGTCACTATTAGTACCAACTGACTCAATGGCACTTAACAACAACAAAGGACAAGAGAGGACAAAACACTTGTCTTTATAGGAATTTTGCAATACACACCTTTGATTATTTTATTTATTGTGTTTTTGAGTTGGTTCAGACTCATAGTGACCCTGCACAGAGTTTCCAAGGGATTCCTGGTAGCATAGTGGGTGATATCTTGGGCTGCTAACGAAAAAGTCAGCAGCAGTTTGAATCCACCAGCTGCTATGAGGGAGAAAAATGAGATTTTCTGCTCCTGTGAAGAAACCCTATTCAGGGTCTACTTGTAGGGTTTCCAAGGAGCAGCTGGTGAGCTTCCACCACTGACTTTGTGATACAAACCAACTTTGCAGTCCAGCGCATTAACCCACAGCACCACACCAAGAGTCCTGTAATCATTTGGTCTAAAATGCCTTTGAAGGTGGAGTTTTAGGAAGCAGCCATAGGCCTACTACCACAAGTGAACAAATCACCTGATCCTCAAACAGGGTTTTCCTGTTTCCCAGGAAGCTCCCCAGGGGCCAGGGACCTCACCTTCAGCTCCACCAGGCAGGAAGGAGGAAGGATGCCTGAAGAACAACTCAAGGGGAAATGTGGAGGAGTAACATGGAGGTGAAAGAGGAAGAGACCCTTGTGGTGGAGTAACTTTTTTATTTGATTTATCCTCCTTTCTCTCTACACTCTTTGTTAAGTGTCAGGAGACTGCCCAGATTCATAGCGACTCTGTATAGGGTTTCAGAGGAGTGGCTGGTGAGTTTGAACCACTGACCTTGTGGTTCAAGCCGACCTTATGGTTGAGTGTTTATCCAACAGCGTGGGGTACTGATAATAGTACGTGTTCCCTTTTGTGTGAAGGGCTTCCAAATTGAAGAAATGCGAGATACACCCACAAACCCTGGGAAAGCTTTAAGGGAGGAACTGCTGCACCCTTATCTCTGCCCCCAGCTGTGAAGCTGATTGATGCTATTAACATTCCCAGGGAGCCTCTGTTCACAGCACTTGTTAGGGAGGTGTGGGGGAGAGAAAGAGAGACAGGGAGAGAAAGAGAAGCAGCCTAGGAAATGCTTGTTGATTTTCTTCTCAAAATAGTCCAGGTGGGAGGGGGTGATAACTGAGCAATGAAAAAGCAGGATACGGAGAATTTCACGGCTGTTGCCCAAGATAGTGCAGGGTAGCTGCCATCTAAAGACCAACGCCTAAAAGGCTATTGGTTGCTACCTTAGATGCAAGCAACCATGCCTCTAAATTAGAATAATCAAATTAATGCAAAGTCTCATCCTTAGGCTTCACTTGTGGTTTTGCAACATAAAACTAGAGGATAATTTAGGACAAAGTCTTTATCAGATGTGTGACCTTGGGGACTCATTTTAATAACCTCTTGAGTTTAGATTTGCTATCAGTAATATCACAGTATTGTTATTAAAAACAAACAAAAATATCATGATGGTGAAAGTGCACTCTATAATGCTGTGTACAAACAATGTATATTTCTTACAGCCTAGGGTTGGCCTAGGAGCCCTGGTGGCATTATGGTTTAAGTGTTGGGCTGCTATCCACAAGGAAGGTGGTTGAAACCCACCAGCCACTCTGAGGGAGAAAGAGGAGGCTGGTTGCTTCCATAGAGATTTACAGTCTTGGAAACCTTAGGGAGCAGTTCAACTCCGTCCTACAGCGGCACCATGAGTCCAAATTGACTTTACAACAATAGGTTAGGATTAACCTTGAGAGGTCCAAAATCCAATACCAGTTGCCTTAGAGTCAATTCAGATAGCCACCATGTGCATCTCCTAAAGTTTTCAGAGGTTGCTTTTCTGAGAGTGGATCACCAGGCCTTTATTCCAAGGTGCCTCTGGATGGAGATGGACTCTGACTGCCAACCTTTCAGTATCTGACTCATAGAGAGTTTCTAAGATTATAAGTCTTTATGGGAGTAAAGCCCCATCTTTCTCCCAAGGAGTGGCTGGTGGGTTTGAACAATGACCTGGAGATTAGAAGCCCAATGTCTAACCCACAGCACCACCAAGGCTCCCAAATCTCATAGACTATTTTAATGGATATCAAGGTCTTGTCTAAATCCTCTGGCTTACTGGTTACTGACTTCCTGAGGTCAGACACATATCAGATGCTTTCAAGATGCTCTGCCAGAGACACATTTATGCCTAATAGAGGGATGCCAAGAACCCGGCCCGTAAATGAGTTGCTTTTCCAACAAACTCTATTCAGTCACGGTTAAAAAAAAAAAAATTACAGGGTAGTGTTGTTCCTGTGGCGAGGCGAGCCAGAGTAGACTATGGAGCATGTGGAAAGGGGATCCTATCACCTAGTCCAAGAAGAGGATGCTGGTCCTGCCCTTGTCCAAGGAAATAGGCGTGTTGGGTTTTACATTTTCGTCTCCTCACCAAAGATGCATTGTTATCCGTGGGTCTAGAATGTCCTTAGGTTCCTCATTCCCCTCTAGATCTCTTGAGACTTTGGCATTCAGGTCCCCATGACCAATCACAGGACTTGATGCAAGAAGAAGGGATGTTGGCAGACAGGTCCCAATGACCAACCACAGGGCTTGATTCAAGAAGAAGTGTTTTCTTCTTGCGTCTCACATGTATCTAACTCCCAATCATGGAGGCTAGTTCTCCTCTGTTCCCTCTCTCAGACAACTCACTGCTCTCTGACCCAAGGTTCCTGAGATTCAAAATGCACGTGCAGAACCAGCTTAGCCCTTCAGTCCTTTCATTCACTCAGAAGGCACTTTACACCTCTTTGCTACCCTCTCAGCCATGCTCTCCTTGGATTGCTTTTTCTTCCTCCTCCACCCAAGTTTGTTCTATGGAAAGAATTTTGTCATCCATCTTAATGTGACCTCAACTTTACGCTCCTTCTCAGATTTCCTTAATATCCTCTTTTTCCTCCTCTCGCTACCCGCCCCTGATATTTCCTCCCATTTCTTGGTGTTAGAACCCTCCCAAGTCATGTTACCTTTCCACTTTATTAAAAATGCACTTTAATTTTTTAGAAGTCTTTTGAGTTTACAGAAAAACTGTGTGGCAAACACAGAGTTCTTACTTACACCCTTCCTTGCACATTGTCTCTCTTTTTGCTATCTTTCCTTTATGGGATACAAATGTTATAGTTTATGAACCAATACTGATACATTTTATTATTCACTAAAGTCTGTCATTTATATTAGGGATCACTCTCTGTGTTGTATCCTGTACTGGTTGGTCAGTTTGTTGTACTATGATGACTTGCATGTGGCTGTGAATCTGGAAGCTATGCCACCAGTATTTTAAATACCAACAGTGTCAATCATGGTAGACAGGTTTCAGCTGAGCTTCCAGACTAAGCTAGATGAGGAAAAAGGAAAGATGGACTATTTCTGAATTTTAGTCACTAA
The DNA here is from genome assembly GCF_000296735.1 of Chrysochloris asiatica. Lineage (NCBI taxonomy): Eukaryota > Metazoa > Chordata > Mammalia > Afrosoricida > Chrysochloridae > Chrysochloris > Chrysochloris asiatica. The sequence continues at coordinate 213,810 of NW_006408847.1, forward strand.
AAACTTTATGAATAGCAGTGGAACACTGTCAGATAGTACCAGAATATTAAATGTTGAAACATAACAAATAGCACCAGAATATTGTCAGATACAGTGTCAGAAGTTGAACCACTCAGGCTGGAAGACACCCATAATATGACTGGGGAAAAGTTGTGTATTTGAGGTAGAGTTGACCATGGTAACATGAATGGAGTAAAGCTTTTGGGACTTTCATTTGATGGGTACAACTCAATATGAAGAGAAACAGCTGTAAATATCCAATAATAATCAAAACATAGAATGTATGAAATATGAATCTAGGAAAATTGGAAGTTGTCAAAAATGAAATGGAACACATAAGCATCGACATCCTAGGATTTAGTGAGTTGAAATGGACTGGTATTCACCGTTTTGAATCTGGCAATCATATGGTTTACTATGTGAGTAATGGCAAACTGAAGAAGAATAGTGCCACATTCATCATCTAAAAGAACATTTCAAGATCTATCTTAAAATACAACTCTGTCTGTCATACCCTAATATCTATACAACTATAAGGAAGACCAGTTAATGCAATTATTATTTATATTTTCACACCAACCACTAAAGCCAGTTATGATGAAACTGAAGAACTCTGCCAGCTTCTTCAGTTTGAAATTGATCAAACATGCAATCAAGATATATTGACCAATACTAGCGAATGGAATGCAAAGGTTGGAAACAAAGAGGAAGGATCAGTAGTTGGAAAATATGGCCTTGATTATAGAAACAATGTTGGAGATTGCATGGTAGAATTTTGCAAGACTGATGACTCCTTCATTATAAATACCTTTTTAAACAACATAAAAGATGACTATAAACATGGAACTCACATGATGGAATGCACTGAAATAAAATTGACTACATCTGTGGAAAGAGATGGTGGAAAGGCTTCATTCATATCATCAGCCAAAACAAGGCCAAGGGCAGATAGTGCAATAGACTGGGGAAGAGTTGCTCATATGCAAGTTCAGGCTGAAGCTGAAGAAAATGAAAGCAAGAACATGAGAGCCAAAATATGACCTTGAACGTATCCCACCTGAATTTAGAGATCCTCTGAAGAACAAATTTGATGCATTAGACACTAAAGACCAAAAACCAGAAGAGTTGTGGCATGATATCAAAATCATCATACAGAAAGAAAGTAAAAGGTTATTAAGAAAGAAGGGAAAGACCAAAATGGATGTCAGAAGAGACTCTGAAACTTGCCCTTAAGCACAAGAAGCCAACATGAACGGAAGAAATGAGAAAATAAAAGAGTTGAACAGAATATTTCAAAGGTCAGGTTGAGGAGACTAAGTCAAGTATTATAAGGACATGTGCAAAGACCTGGAGTTAGAAAACCAGAAGAGAAGAGCATGTTCAGCATTTCTCAAACTGAAAGAACTGAAGAAAAAATCCAAGCCTCACCAAGCTATTAACAACATTGTGACAAAATTGGGCTCATGAGGAACTTGTACATTCAAACAGAACAAGGGGACACTGAATGGTTTAAAGTGAGGAAAGGTGTGTGCCGGGGTTGCATTCTTTCACTATACTTATTCAGTCTGTATTCTGAGCAGATACTCCAAGAAGCTGGATTATAAGAATAAGAATGTGACATCAGGACTGGAGGAAGACTCATTAACAACCTGCGATATGCAGATGATACAACCTTGCTTGCTGAAAGCTAAGAGGACTTGAAACATTTACTGATGAAGATCAAAGACTACAGCCTTAGATATGGGTTGCAACTGAATGTAAAGAAAACAAACACCGGCATCATTAAATCTATAAATAACATCATGATAAATGGAGAGAAGATTGAAGTTGTCAAAGACTTACTTTTGCTCAGATCAACCATCGACACTCATGGAAGCAGCAGTAAAGAACTCAAATGACATATTGCATTAGGCAAATGTTCTACACAAGACTGCTTTAAAGTGTTGAAGAGCAAAGATGTCAGTTTGAGGACTAAGCTGCACTTGACTCAAGCCATGGTATTTTTCATTGCCTCATGTGCATGTGAAAGTTGGATAATGAATAAGGAAGACTCTGAAAGAATTGATGCATTTGAGTTATGGTGCCGGAGGAGAGTATTAGAAATACCATGAAAACAAACAAACAAACAAAAAATGTACCACGGACTTCCAGAAGAAAAAACAAATCTGTGTTGGAAGAAGTACAGCCAAGTAGGTTGGTAGTGGTGGTGGTTATGTGCTGTGAAGTTGGTTTCTGACTCATAGCGGCCCTGTGTAGGATTTCCGATGCTGTGAATCTTTATGGGAGCAGAAAGCTTTGTCTTTTCTCCCACAGAACAACTGGTAGTTTCAAATTGCTGACTTTGAGTTTAGCAGCCATACATGTAACCACTATGCTAGAAATAGTATCAGGAGGGACTAGTCCCTAGAGAAGGACATCATGCTTGATTAAGTGGAGGATCAGAGAAAAAGAGGAGGACCCCCCAATGAGATAGATTTGCACAGTGGCAACAGCAGTGGGCTGAAGCACAGCAACAACCATTGTAAGATTAGTGCGGGACCTGGCAGTGTTTTGTTCTGTTGTGCATAGTGGCGCTATACGTCAATACTGACTCGATGGCACCTGACAACAACAAGTCCTATGGGCTTTGACAAATGCCTAATGTCATGTGCCCACCAGTACAGTCTCATACAGAATAGTTTCACTGCCCTAAAATTGCCCTGTGCTCCACATGTTTATCCCTCTCCTTATCCCCTGGCAACCATTGATATATTTACTCTACAACATTTTGACTTTTCCAGAACATCATTTAGATGGAATTGTACAGTCTGTAGCCTTTTCAAGGCCTCTACTTTGAGACTCGAATGAAACACCATTGTACAAGGACTTGGATATGGTTTCCTGGGTTATATAATCTTGAGGCATGAGTGCATAGGTCCCTCTGGGAAGAAACTTGACTGGTAGATCCCTCTCCTGCCTCCTCTTAAGTATACTATTCTGAAGTATAAGGTGTATTCATCCTTGCAACCCTTCCAGATAACTCCCTTGTGTCAAGTAAACTCTCTGCTCAATTTGGAGCTTTGTCTCTTCTTGGCTGTCCTCCACCAGAGTGGAAGTATATTACCTTACATCTTGATTCTCTTCACTTCCTTTTTATCTTCATCACCAAAGGCTTATACCCAAACCTGCTGCCTATAGAGTCTACTCTGACTCATGGTGAGATCCCATTGTCAGAATGTCCTGTGCTTGTCCCTCTTTTAATCCTTGTTCCAGCCTCTGCTTTTCTAGAGAATCAGAGCCAAGACACCCATTTTATTTTATGATGAAATCAAGTCCGACTCTTTGCTTCTCCTCAGAGGCATTTTCATCTTAAAGACATTTCTGATTGTAGCCTTTGTTTTAATTTTATTTTTAATCCCTAAAGAAAAGATGTAACAATGGAAGGAGTATTACAGATAGGCAGAGGATATGGACTATGTGATTGATTGTTTCCATGAAAAACTGCTTCCTTTGTCACAGCACTCAAAGAACCAGATGGTGTCTGTCTACCATAACTGAACATTTTGATCAAAGTTTCCATTGCTGTTGTTGTTGTTAAATACCGTGGAGTCCGTTCCAACTCATAACAACCCTGTACAGGGTTTCTAAGGCTGTAAATCTTTACGGGAGCAGAACACCTCATCTTTCTCTGGCGGAACCGCTGGTAGTTTCGAACTGCTGACCTTGTGGTTCCATAGAAGCATCCTAATCAAAAGTGGGAAAATGTAAAGCAGAATTTCAAATTGTCATGCACTTCAGACTTTCTTTTTTTTTAAATGTTTTATTGTGAATTATGTGATACTTTGCATGGGAGAACATTCATCCAATTGTATATCATTTCATTGCCATGATTACAATCCCCTCCTTGCATCATCAAACAACCAAAGGGTATAACCCACAAGCCTGTCGTCAGCACATAACTCATCAGCCTCTCTGGGTCTAGAGTCCCCAGCCGCTCCATCTCTCCATGTCATTGTCTCTGTCTCTATCTCTGGCATCACTGTTTCTCTGGGTAGGGTCCCGCTCTCCACTCTTCTCCCTTGATCGTCCCAGGGACCTCCACTCCTGGACTGCAAAGTCAACCACTCCCCTCCTTTTGCTACAAACTGTCTACCTTTACATTTCCAACCCTTACAGTCAGTCCTGATAGCAATTATTCACTATTGTACCACAAGAGTCCTATCCCCATTTCCTTTCATCAGCCCTACCCAGACAGATTGGATACTACTCAGTGGAGATTCTACTTTCCCCCGTGCCCTGTGGATCTAGGTTCCCTTTTGAAAGCTTGTAAGCCAGTCACTTCTTGCCTTTGTAACCACCCCCATTTTGGGCAGCCAATGTCCAAATTTCTCATCCCTGTCTACCCTGTGTGCCGAGGGGGTGGAAATGATTCTCGCTGTAAAGATTTGTTCCCTCTTTTGAGCTACTGCATCCACAAGTATAGGTCAAGTTCATCATTTTGTATCAGAGCGTTCTTTTTTTCCTCTTCTTTCTTCTTCTAGTTGAGTTCTGATCATCTAGCCATGAAGTCAGGTCAAGTGGGGACAATTTGCAAGTATGAGTGCTCTTGTGTGTATACCCTAGTTTCTTATCAGCTGGGCGCTTCACTCTCCACTCTAGTCCTCTGTGGCTATGTCACTAACTCTGGGCCCAAGAGTCCCCAGGTCTTGCCATACCGCTGGCCAACCAGGTCTCCACCCAGGTTCACAGGAGTCTATTGAATGTGGTTGGACTTAGCTCACAACTTCAATGCTGTTTTTCCTCACTTCCCCTTATTGGTGACCAACATGGTCAACAGTCAGACTACATGTCTGCTCGGGTTTGCCCTGAGGGGACCCAACCACTTGTCTTGATGTCTCCTGGGTGAGCCACTTGTTTGTTCTTGTAGTAGTCAATCGGACTGCCATTATTATTTTTTATTTTTCCTGTTGGTCTTTCTTTCAAGAAGTATCTTCTGTTCTTCTAGCCACTCCAGGCTGGCACTTCAGACTTTCTTGAACAATGAGGCTGAATGAACCCCTGAAACTGCCCTAAGATAATCTTTAAACCTTAAACCAAAAATACCCTTGATGTCTTCTGAAAACCAAACAATAGTTTAGCTTTACTAAAAGTCCTACCTTGAGCATTATGCTCTTTTAAGAACTATCTAAACTACAACACTTCCACAAGAAAAAGACAAACAATCCAATTAAAAAGAGGCACAGGACATGAGCAAACACTTCATCAAGGAAGACATCCAGGCAGCCAACAAATATATGAGGAAATGTTCACAATCATTAGTCATCAGAGTGATGCAAAGCAAAACAACGATGAGATATCATCACATACCAACATTAACAGCTAAGTTCAAAAAAACAATAAGAACAGAAAACAAAAAATGCTGATGAAGCTCCTAAATTACTAGTGGGACTATAGAATGGTTCAACCACTGTGGAAACCAATGTGGCACTTCCTCAGAAAGTTGGAAATAGAAATACCTTCTGACCCAGCAATCCCTCTTCTTGGTATATCCACAAGAAATAAGACCCAGGGCATGAGTAGTTATACACACATTGATGTTCAAAGCATCACTATTCACAATAGCAAAAAGATGGAGACAGCCTCAGTGCCCCAAAATGGAAGAATGGATAAACAAACTTTAGTGCATGTGCACAATGGAATACTATGTAGCACTGAAGAATAACAACAAAACTGAAAGACACCTAATAACATGGATAAACCTGGAGGACATTATTCTGAGTGAAATTAGTCAATCACAAAAGGACAATTATTACATGAGACCATTATTGTAAAAAGATTCCCAGTCAAAAAGAAATAGTCTTTGATGATTACCAAGGATGGGAAGGAGGGGAGAGTAACCTACTTGCTAAAGGGTAGACACATGTTAACCTGGGTGACGGGTAGGGAAATATAGAAGGGGGAGAACAATAAACAAGAGGAAGGAAGGTGGCAGAAGAATGATGAATATAGGTGAAAATGCAGAGAGGTATGCAAGGGCTAAAGGGAATAGATATAAATAGTGATATATGCACAACCTTGGAGGAACAGTGTTCTGTGGGTAGATACATGGATTGAGACATAGACTGAATGGATAAGAGAGGAAGACTTGGATATATATATATATATAGTTGTACTATATATATGTATA
>NW_006408847.1:220205-232827 GCF_000296735.1 Chrysochloris asiatica
ACTCACAGTGACCCTGCACAGGGTTTCTGAGGCTGCAAATCTTTACGGGAGCAGAAATCTTCGTCTTTCTCCTCTGGAACAGCTGGTAGTTTTGAACTGCTGACCTTGAGGTTAGCAGCCTGATTCATAACCACGACACTACCAGATATATATATATTCAAAAGAGGAAAAAAGAAACATTCTTTTATGGTTGTCAGGGTTGGGAGGGAAGGGAGAGTAGTTCACTGCCTAGAGGGTAGACACGTGTTATAACTCAGGTGACAGGGAAGGCAATTTACAAGAAGGGAAAGGACAATATGTAAGAATAGGGAGATTGGAAGAAGAATGATTAAAACAGGTGAAGACACAGGGAGGTCTACAAGGGTAAAAGAGGATAGAGGTAAATAGTAATATACATATGTACAATCTTGGAACAACAATGTTCTGTGGGTAGATACATAGACAGAGACACATGTTGAATGGGTATAGAGGAAGAGTAGAATATAGACATACCTACATACATGTACATACACATATATGTATATTCATTTATTTATTTATATATCCCACAGATATAGAAAAGTTTAAAAGAGGGTGTTGGTACATAAGTATTTACCTTTCCTGCAAACACAACTATGAATGTGGTGAAGCATACGGCAGGCAAAATGATGAAAACTTCTTAGATATTAACAAACATCATAAGGCAGTGAGTAGATTGGCTTGGGGGCTCAGGACCATAGTCTCAGAGTACACCATGGTCAACTGGCATAACAGAGTTGTTGTTGATGTTGATAGGTGCCATCGAGTCAGTGCCAACTCATAGCAACCTTTTGCACAGCAGAATGAAAAAGAAAATGTTCGACATCCTACTTTGTTGAGTAGTGTCTGGAATATTAAACATTCATGAGAAACCATCTAAGGGACAGCTATTGGTCTTTCCATGTACAGAAGAAGAGTGATGAGAACTGATGATGTTTGGAATCAATTAGTACAATGGATTAGTGGAACATGTGAATATCAGTCTCACCTCTGATATCAGAGGAACTAGATAGGGCTCAGCTATCTCTACCAACTGCTCTGAAAGGGATCACATTAGAAGGTCCCAGATAGAGTGGCAGAAAATGTGGAACAAAACTCAAAAAAAAAAAAAAAAAACCAGGCCTACCAATCAGACAGAGACTGGGGGACTATGGCCCTCGACCACCCTTCAGGTCTGGAAAGGAATTCACCCTTGTGGTCCAGCTTTCAATCAAGCAGTAGATAGGTATATAGGGGGAACGACAATATAAGTAAGATATGCTCACTATGAACAATGGAACCATCGATCATTCAAAATCAAAGGGACAGCATGAACCTAAGGACAAAGGTGAGAAGGGATGGGAAGGTGGGTGGGGTGGAAATAGGAACCACTGGGGGAAAGTGGGATGACTTGTTACATGGAGGGATTGCAATCATTGAGATGAAACCAAGTGTATGGTTTATTGAATGTAAAATGAATTATTTTGTCTGTAAATCTTCACTAAGTTCACAATAAGAAGTATCTTTGTTTTGTTTTTAATAAAATAACAACCTGTGTGAGGTTAAGGACTCATGGTGTGGAGCAATGGGATAAACACTGGGTTGCTAAACACAAGGTTGACAGTTCAAACCCACCAGTTAGTCACTTATTAGAAACCTTGTACAGGGCCACTATGAGTCTGTCAGTTTGTCATACTGTGGTGACTTGGTGGTGGTGTGATTCTGGAAGCTATGCAACAGGTATTTTAAATACCAGAAAGGTCTTCCAGATGAAGACAGAATTGGAAGAAAGAGAGACAGATTAGTTCTGAATATTAAGCCACTGGAAATCTTATGAATAGCAGTGGAACAGTGTTAGCACCAGAATATTGAATACTGAAACATTATGAAGAGCACCAGAATATTGTCAGATTAGTGCCGGAAGATGAGCCCCTCAGGTTGGAAGGCACACAAATTGAGACTGGGGAAGAGCTGTCTCTTCAAAGTAGAGTTGACCGTGATGATGCGAATGGAGTAAAGCCTTGGAGCACAACTCAAAATGAAAAGAAACTGCTGTAAACATCTGTTAATAATTGGAATATGGAATGTAAGAAGTGTGAAATTAGGAAAATTGGGAATTGTCAAAAATGAAGTGGAACACATGATCATCAATATCCTAGGCATTAGAGAGCTGAAATGGACTGGCATTGACCATTTTGAATCTGAAAATCACATGATCTACCATGCTGGGAGGAGTTCAGGTGTGGCACTGTGGGCTAATGTGCTGGACTGCAAAGTCATTTTGAACTGCAAGGTCAGTGGTTCAAGTTCACCAGTCACTACTTGGAAACCCTCTGCAGGGTGGCTATGGGTTGGAACTGACTCGATGGCACTTAGCAACAAATCCTGGGAATGACAAATTGAAGAGGAATGGCATTGCATTCATCATCAAAAAGAACATACCAAGATCTTTCTTGAAGTACCATGCTGTCTTAAATAGAATAATATCCATGCACCTACAAGGAAGACCAATTAATATCACTACTATTAAAATTTACACACCAACCACTAAAGTCAGTGATGATGAAATTGTAGAATTCTACTAACTTCTTCAATCTGAAATTGATCAAACATACAGTCAAGATGTATTGATAATTACTGGCAATTGGAATGCAAAGGTTGGAAACAAAAAAGAAGGATCAGTAGTTGGACTATGTAACCTTGGTGATAGAACCAATGCTGGAGATGACATAACAGAATTGTTCGAGACCAATGACTTCTTCATTGCAATTACCTTTTTAAAACAACACAAAAGATGACTATAAACATATGTAAAGACATGGAGTTAAACAGGGTCACTGTACCAGAAAGAGATGGTCAGTGTTCAACCATTTCAAGTGGCAGCATATGATCAAGAGCTAATGATACTGAAGGAAGAAGTCCATGGTGCATTGTAGGCATTCGAAAAGAACAAGACTCTGGGAATTGATGGAATACAAATTGAAATCTTTCAGCAAACTGATGCAGCACTGGAGGCAGTCACTCATCTATGCCAAGAAATTTGGAAGACATCTACCTGGCCAGCTGACTGGAAGAGATATGTATTTGTGCCCATTCTAAAGAGAGGTGACCTAATGGAATGCAAATATCATTGGACAATATTATAATATCACATGCAAGTAAAATTTTGCTAAATATAATACAAAAATGTCTACAGCCATACATTGACAGAGAAATTCTAGAGGTTCAAGCTGGTTTCAGAAGAGGATGTGGAATGAGGGATATCATTGCTGACATCACATGGATTTTGGCTGGAAGCAGAGAATTTTGGCTGTGCTTTACTGACTATGCAAAGGCTTATGATTGGGTGGATCATGATGAGCTATAGACAACAATGCAGAGAATGAGGATTCCAGAACACTTAATCGTGGCCATGAAGAACCTATACATAATACAGGCCAAGAAACAGTTGTTGAAACAGAGCAAGGGGTCACAGAATGGTTTAAAATTAGGAAAGGTGTGTGCCAGCATTGTATTATTTCGCCATACTTATTCAATCTGCATGCTGAACAAATAAGCTGAGAAAGTGGATTATATGAGGAAAAACATGGCATCAGGATTGGAGGAGGACTTATTAACAACCTGCAATATGCAGATGATACAAACTTTCTTATAGAAAGTGAAGAGGACTTAAAATACTGATGAAGATCAAAGACCACAGCCTTCAGTATGAGTTGCATCTCAGTGTAAAGAAAATAAAAATCTCCACTACTGGATCAGTAACAACATCCATATAAATGGAGAAAAGATTGAAGTGTCAAGGACTTAATTTTGCTGGGACCAACACTCATGGAAGAAGCAGTCAAGAAATCAAACTACATATTGCATTAGGCAAATCTCCTGCACAGACCTCTTTAAAGTGTTAAAAAGCAAAGTTGTCAATTTGAGGACTAAGGTGTACCTGATCCAAACCATGATATTTTCAATAACCTTATATGCATGAGAATGTTGGTCTGTAAGGAAGACCATAGAAGACTTGAGGCATCTGAGTTACGGTGTTGGAGGTGAATATTAAAAGTACCATGGACTACCAAAAGAACAAACCAATGTGAAGAACTAAAGCCAGAGTGCTCCTTGGAAACCAGGATGGCCAGACTTTGTCTCTTATACTTCGGATATATTGTCAGGATGGACCAGTCCCTGGAGAAAGACATCATATTTGGTAAACTAGTGGGTCAGAGAAAAAGAGGGAGACCCCTGGTGAGATGGATTAGCACAGTGGCGGCAGCAATACACTCAGGCTTAGCAATGATGGTGAAGTTGTCACGATTATTGGTAGCGTTTCATTCTGTTGTGCGTAGGTGCCGACTCAATGGCACTTAACAACAACAACATGAGTTGGAAATGACCTAATGGTACTTAACAACAACAACAACATATGAGATAAAGTGACAACAGTAACTTGAAAGATTAGATAGGAACCTCAGGGAGCAGGGAGTTTATGTCAACAAGAGAGGAACAACTCAGAGAAGGTAGTGGTGGTGGTTATGTGCCGTGGAGTCGGTTCCGACCCATAACGACCCTGTACAGGGTTTCCGAGGCTGTAAATCTTAACGGGAGCAGAAAGCCTTATCTTTCGCCCACGGAACAGCTGGTTGTTTCAAACTGCTGACCTTGCAGTTCGCAGCCTGATTCATAACCAGTACGCTACCAGAGCTCCTTGGATTGTATATGTAGAAGCTGCTAAATTGGTATACGCTTTGCTGTGTATGTTCTCAACATCTACACATAAAATTTAAAGAAAACAATAAAGAAAGGATGTAAAGGAGGAAGAGAAGATATTAGATCGAGTACAAAATCTCTCCCTTGTTCAATAAAGCACAGTCTGGAGTCCTGTGTGAGGTAACTCAAAAAATGTTGCTACTAGGGTTCCAGTTCATATATGCACAGGTTTTATTCAAAATAAAATGTGTTTAAACAAGTCTCTGTTATCCATAGATGGAGTAGACAAATTCTCTCAGTAAAAAAACTTGTCTTAGGATGCCTTAAAATAAAAAGGAAAGCACTAATGGCTTCTGAGGGAATCTGCTGGATCTGGTAAATTCAAGACAGAGAGGTGAATTCAGAAGAACATAGTTACTGTTTTTCAGATCCCAAAGGTGTCATCTTGATAGATTTTCTTGAAGGACACAAGAGTCACAAGGGCTTATTATGAAGGAGTTTTAAGTAAGTTGCAAACTGCATCGGTGAGCAGAAGTCCAAACTAGTTATACTAAGGATTTTTTTCCCCCATCATGACTATACAAGGATAGCAAGGGCTATGCTATGAAAATTTCATTGGGAAATCTTACCCCATTCACCCTACAGCCCAGATCTTGCCCCTCCAGATTTCTTTTGGTTGCCCTAACTCAAAGGACATTGAAAAAAGAAACATGATCTGTGTTGCTGTAGGATAAGCACTGGACCTCAAGGTCAGTTTGAAGTGCAAGGTCAGTGGTTCAAACTCACAAGTCACTTCTCAGAAACCCTATGGGTCGCTATGAGTTGGAACTGACTCCAAGACCCTTAACAACAAGAAGGATGTCTAAATTCACATGTTGACATGGTGTAAATGGAAGAGTACAGAATTCTTGGGGAAGGGTTGTTTCTTGTTGTTGTTAAATGCCGTCGAGTTGATTCCGACACATAGAATAGGGTTTCTGAGGAGCAGCTAGTAAGTTTGAACTGCTGATTTCGAAACACCACCCTCAGAAGTGTATAGACCCAAATGGAGGATATGTTGAGAAACAATAACTTTCTGTTTTAATATTCATGTTTAATAAAGGTTTTTATGATATTGTAGTAATGCTTTTTGACTTACCTTTATATTCCCTTAAGGAGAGATCTGCTTCTCTATATAGAAAAATCCAAACATTTTGGACCCAGGCAGTCCTGACATGTAGAAGTCTAGGTGGGGTGGGATTTAGGATGAACAGTTTGGCAAGCCTTTTCCAACCAAGCTTGACTGGGAGGACTTCGGAAGAGGCTCTTTTCTGTCCACTGACTAGAAACTTGACCAGAAAGGAGAAATCATAGCAGGAGCAATTCAACCTCTCTTCAGAACTAGTTTTTGTTCTTATTTTAAAGACAACATAATCAACAAACAGGTTTTCAATGGACTGTAGAACTCTAAGAAGTCTTGAAATGGACTTTTATCTGCATTGTTTCTCTCACAGTGGTTTACTTAATTTACCTTTATAAAGATAAGGTTGTATCAAAGCAAGGAGCTCAAGTGACACAGTGGGTTAAGCAATGGACTGATCACCACAAGGTTGCTGGTTCAAACCCACTAACCACTTCATAGGAGAAAGATGAGGCTTTCTACTTCTGCAAAGATTTATAGTCTTGACAACCTTAGGGATTAATTCTACTCTATCATATAGGGTCATTATGAGTCTGAATTGACTCAAGGGCAGAAGGTTTGGTTCTTTGATTGGTGTCAATAGCAGCCAATCATCCCGTTAACCAGCCTGACTGGAAAAACCTGCAGAACTGGAAGGTGCACAGAACCTTCCAGTGTATTTTCTGCTTTCTAGGTGCTCCAGTCCCACATGCAACATCTGTGTCAGTGACAGGCTGCTAGGAAGTGAGGCTCAGTTCTGTGGCCACACTGTAAACAGCAACATCTCTGAAGCGCAAATTACAGAAACTGGTGGCTGCTTCTACTCTTCTTCCAGGAACTGAAGAATAGTGAATGAATGAGGAATAGTTGTTTCCATTTCACTGTTGTATTCTGAGGACTCAGGTGACACAGCAGGAGGGATCAGACTGGAAAGGAGCTGGATGTTGAATTGGCCCAGCCAGGGAAGGCAATCTTAGCCACTAATAGGCTGTTATGTATTTTTATCCATTGCCTATGCTCGTGTTTAAAAGCAGCAAAGATGTGCACTGGGGTTGTATAATTTCCCCATACTTATTCAATCTGTATGCTGAGTACACAATCGGAGAAGTTGTATTATATGAAGAAAAACGTGGCATCAGGACTGGAGGAAGACTCATTAACAACCTGTGGTATGCAGATGATATAACCTTACTTACTGAAGAAGATCAGAAACCACAGCCTTTGGTATGGGTTGCATTTCAATGTAAAGAAGACAAATGTCCTCACCACTGAACCAATAAACAACATCCATATAAAGGGAGAAACGATTGAAGTTGTCAAAGACTTCATTTTGCTCAGATCAACCAGGTAAGATGAGGCTTTCTACTCCCGTAAAGATTTACACCCTCGGAAACCCTGTACAGGGTCGCTATGGGTCGGAACCGACTCGACGGCACTTAACAACAACAACAACAACAACCATCAGCACTCATAGAAGCAGCAGTGAAAAAATTAAATGACCTATTATATTAGGCAAATCTGTTGCCCAGACCTCTTTAAAGTGTTCAGGAGCAAAGACGTCAGTTTGAGGACTAAGGTGAATCTGAATCAAGCCATGGTATTTTCAATAACCTCATATGCATGCAAATTTTGGACAGTGGATAAAGAAGACCATAGAAGAATTGATGCATTTGAGTTATGGTATTGGAGGAGAATATTGAGAGTACCATGGACTGCCAAAAGAACCAATAGATCTGTATTGGAAGAAGTACAGCCAGAAAGATCCTTTGAAATGTTATCACGAGGGAGCAGTCACTGGAGAAGGATATCATGTTTGGTTGATAGGAAGTTGAAGGTCAAGGAAAAAGAAGAAGACCCCAACAAGATAGATTGGCACAGTGGCAGCAGCAGTGAGCTCAAACATAACCATGATTGTGAGGTTAAAACAGGACCGGACAGTGTTTCATTCTGTTGTGCACAGGGCCTCTATGAATCGATGGTGACTCAGTGGCATCCAGTAACAGCAACAATGCTCATGTAGCTGTCCATGAGGCCACAGGCTTCAACAATCATAAGAAGGCTTGAGTTGTATGGTGGGAAGACCTCTGCACACAAGATCTGAGTTCAAACCTTTGTTATGCTACTTACATGCGTGACGTTTTAGAAGCCAGATCTTCCCTCAACCTCGGCTCATTCGCTGTGAAATGGAAATAGATAATTCTTCATTTTTATGTACCTTCAGCCCTTTCCTTTCTACTGGCTAATCTCTGAGGCCTGCAGGCATGACTAAAGAGGTGGCACTGTAGGTTAAGTGCTACACTGCTAACTGCAACCCACCAGCCTCAGAGAAAGGCTATGTCTCCTGTATGGAGACCCAGTAGAGCAGTTCTACTTTGTCCTATACGGTTGCTATGAGTTGGAATCAACTCAATGGCACTAGGCTTGGTTTTGACTTTGTTCTACAAAAGTCATGCTTGACAGTTCCAACTCACCCAGAACTCTAAGGAAAGAACAGTCTGGTGATGTGCCTCCACAATGATTACAGCTAAGAAAAACCAATGGAGCAATTCTACCCGGTAACATCTGGAGCCCCATGAGTTGGAATCAACTTGATGGCAATGCATTTGATTTTTTTTTTTTTTTTTTTTAATATCTTCATTCTTAAAACCCAATAAACAAAAACCTCCCCATCTGGTATCTTCTAGAGATCTTTTCCCATCTACCTCTCTTTACTGTATCTTTCACTGTATCTCTCCCTCTCTTAACACCTACTCACCTACTTATGAGTCCACTGCAATCAGACTCTAGCTGTTTGGTAGTTTTGATGACTGCTATCATTAAGGTCACCAATAATCTCCATGTCCAGCAGATAATTTTCAATCTTAACTTGATTGATCTCTCATGACAGACGTCCCAGACCCTGCTCCTTCTAGAGACTGTCTTCTCCTTTTACCTCAGTCATACTCCCTCCATGCTCCTGCTTCTTCTACCCAAGCTGTTCATGCTCATTTTTTTTTTACTCTTTTACCAGACTGCTAAATGAATTCTGGTAATTCATTTCTGGGACTCAGTTTTGGGCCCACTTCTTTTTCACCTCTACTCACTCTCCATGGATAATTTCACTCACTCCTTGTCTTTTGTAACCATGGATTTAACAACTCTCTCAAATATACACCTTCAGTCCAGAATTATCTCCTAAACACCAGACTCATAAATAAATAAGGACTTAAAAGACAACATGTCCCAAACTGAATCTTCCCACCATGTTCCTTCTCTCAACCTACAGCACCACCATCCACCCAGTTGGTAACTGGAAGTCAGAGGTCATCCTTGACTCTGGCTCTTCCTTTCGCCCACATCCCATCACTGAATTCTATCATGTATCCTCCATCTCCACTTTTCCATCGTAATTCAAGCATTCATCAGCTCTTACCAGGATGACTGCCCTGACCTCACTCTTGCTCTCCTCCTACCCATGCATTGCCCTACAGCAAAATACTGAAAAACAACAACAACAAATCAAGCAAGCAAGCAAGCAAATAAACAAAATAGTTGTATTGCCATCCTCCCTGCTGTAAAACCCTGAAGTGCCTTATTGTTGTCCATGTGTACAAGTCTCCGAGAGTCTTTAACCAAAGTTTATTAGGTCTTCCTCAGTCCAGCCTCTGCTATTGTCATCCACTTCAACTCTTTCTACTCTTCTTTTTATCTTCTCTGCTCTAGGATCCCGCCCTTACCCCCAGGTCTTTCATATGCTACACACATGCCTCAGAGTGTATGAATATATTGTTTTCTTGGACTGAGAAAACCCTTCCTTATTCTGATCCCCTTCCATAGCATTCCTGAAGCCTGGTGTCATTAAGTTAATCTGTGTATTTCTCACTTGACTCTCAGCTCCATGGAGGAAGGCACTATACCTTTTTTGGTTACTACAGTATCTCTATTTTATGGATTGAATTGTATCCCCTCAAAATTTATCAAGTGATAATCCCTGGTACCTGTAAACATGAACTTGTTTGCAAATAGGATTTTAGGAGATGTTATCAGTTCAGTTAACAGGAAGTTATACCTGAGTAGAGTGCATCCTAATCTGACCTGCGTGGCATTATATTAAAGAAAAGAGATACAGAGAGACAAATAGAGGGGAGACAGCCAAGTGATGAAAGAGCTCTGCTGCAGTTGCTAGTCAAGGAACATCTGAGACCAACACAAGGTGAGCAAGACAAGAGATCTTCTTCTAGAGACAAGAAGAACAATAGCCCTGCAGACACCCTGAATGGGAACTACTAGTCCCCAGAATCATAAAATAATAAGCTGGTTTTGTCTAAAGTCACCCTAGTTGTGACGTTTATTATGGAAGCCATAGGAAATCAATACATCCTAATACTCAACACACTGCCTGGTACCTGTTGTTGTTAGGTACTGTTGAGTCACGTCTTACTCATAGTGACCCTATGTCCAATAGAACAATATACTGCCTGGTCCTGGTCCACCATCATTCCTGTATCTGAGCCCATTGCTGCTGCCACTGTGTCAATCCATCTCATTGAGGGTTTTCCTCTTTTTGCTGACTCTCCACTTTACCAAGCATGATGTCCTTCTCCTGATGTCCAAAGTACATCTTGTTGTCTTTGCTTCTAAATCACATTCTAGCTATTCTTCTCCCCACACAGATTTACTTGGCAGCTAGTATATAGTCAAACAAACTCCTACCACTGAGTTAATGCCAACTCACAGTGACCCTCTAGGACACAGTAGAACTGCTCCATAAGGTTTCCATGGTTGTAAATCACTACAGAAGCAGATTGCTTCATCTGGTGGGTTCAACCTGCTAACCCTTAGGTTAACAGCCTAATACTTAACCCATGGCACCACAACTATTTATATACTCATATATGCATTTGAATTGAAGAGCTTTTGGTAAAGCTGCTTTGGAACTGTAAGAGCTTTGTAGTGTGGGTACTGCTAGGTAGTCTTCCTAGCTCAGAACATACAGAATAGAATAGTCTATTATCATCTGGACTTGAGTAGAATTTATTTATATCTCGGTGTTACTTGCTTCCAGGCATTTGCATCTTAAGCTCTTTATTTATATCTGCAGAATGAAGGGATTTGTGCCTCTTTAAAGGAATTGTGGGCAAGAGCCAGCAGGTGGGTTCATTAAGAAAGCAACAGAACCCTCTCATCCCTATTTTTGCTTCTTTTTCATTGTTTGGGAACTAAAAAGCAGAGAGACTAGCAGTCCAGACCAAAGAGAGCGGAGAAACTAAATCTGGGCTTAGAGCTCTTGCCTCACACTTGAAAAGGTTTACCTCCCCCGATGGAGAGAGTTCCTGAGTAGATCCATGTTTGACTGTTAAGGGAAAGGTTAGAGGTTCAAGTCCATCCAGATATATCTTGGGAGAATGGTCTGGTAATTTATTTCTAAGAAATCAGCCAATGAAAACTCTACAGAAAAACAGTTCTACTCGAACACACTTGGGATTGACATGAATTTGGAATCCGTTCTATGGTAACTTTTTTTTCACCCTCCCTCATCGGAAGAGTAGGAGCTCTGGTAGCGTAGTGGTTACGAATCAGGCTGCAAACCGCAAGGTCAGCAGTTCGAAACTACCAGCTGTTCCGTAGGAGAAAGATGAGGCTTTCTGGTCCCGTAAAGATTTACAGCGTCGGAAACCCCGTGCAGGGCCACTATGAGTCGGAACCGACTCCACGGCACGCAACAACAACAACAACAACATCGGAAGAGTAGGGGGCTGCAGGCCTACTGGGAAAGCAGCTTATTGAGCAGAAAGAGTACAAAGCCAGCATTAACCCTGAGACTTCAAATAGTCACATAATTTGTGCCTCGGTGTCTTTATTTTTAAAATGAAGCTTAAAATCCCTGATCTCCCAGGATTATTGTGAGGATTAAAGGAGATAATGTATCAGAAAATGCTTTTGTAAACTGCAAATATAAACTGAAGGCAATATAATATCACGAAGTCTTAACTTCCCAAATGCCAAATTGAGGTCTGACATTTCTTTACAAGCTGTGCTCCCTGTGAGCTGCCTCCCCACACATAACCCTGTGTACATGATCATGTTTGAGCAGAGCTTCAAGACCCAGGCTGAGTATTTGCATTCCTCTCTTGCCCCAGTCTACCACTCTTCTGTCAGTTTGTCATATTGTGGTAGCTTGTGGGTTGCTATGATACTAGAAACTACATTACCTGTATTTCAAATACCGGCAAGGTCATCTGTGGGCAACAGGTTTTGGTGGAGCTTCTAGACTAAGATTGTCTAAGGAGAAAGGGCTGGTGGTCTGCTTCTAAAAATTAACCATGAAAACTGTATGACTCATGACAGAACATTGTTGGATTACCAACTATCATGAAGATGACATAAGACAAGGTAGCATTTTGTTTTATAAGGTCAGGACTAGTCAGAGCTGACTTGACAGGAACAACTCCCCCAACCAGCAACCAACCCACTGCTGTTGATTCTGACTCATAGCAACCTTGTAGGACAGAGTAAAACTAGCCCATGTGGTTTCTGAGGCTGTGAATCTGTACAGGAACAACCAGGGATAGGAGGAAGGGGAGAGTAATTCACTGTCTAGAGGGTAGACATAAGGAGCTCTGGTAGAGTAGTGGTTACGAATCGGGCTGCGAACCTTAAGGTCAGCGGTTCGAAACTACCAGCCACTCCGTGGGAGAAAGATGAGGCTTTCTACTCCTGTAAAGATTTACACCCTTGGAAACCCTGTACCGGGTCGCTATGGGTCGGAATCGACTCGACGGCACT
>NW_006408847.1:233187-233849 GCF_000296735.1 Chrysochloris asiatica
GATTTACACCCTCGGAAACCCTGTACAGGGTCGCTATGGGTCGGAACTGACTCGACGGCACTTAACAACAACAACAATATATATATATATATATAGACACCCCAGATATATGAGTTGGAAAGAGGGTATTTGTACATAAGAATTTACCTTTCATGGAAACATAACTGAATGTAGGGGAGTCTACAGCAAGCACAATGATGAAAACTTCCTAGATATTATCAAACATCTTAAGCCAAACATCTTAATAATGGTCCTGGGGGCTCAGAACCATAGTCTCAGGGGACACCATGATCAGTTGGCATAATAGTCCACAAAGACAATGTTCTATATCCTGCTTGGGTGAGTAGTATCTGGAATATGGACAACTTATGAATGGTTATCTAAAGTGTAGCTATTGGTCTCTCCAAGTGCAGAAGAAAAGAGTGATAAGAATTGAAGCGGTTTAGAATCAATTAATCCAATGGACTAATGGAAAATGTAAACACCGGTTTCCATGAGTCTGAACTAGATGGTGCCTGGCTACCATTACCAACTGTCCTGAAAAGGATCACATTGCAAGGATGGGGAATATCTGACCCATGGGTCATTTGTTGTTGTTAAGTGCCATCGAGTCGGTTCCGACCCATAGCGACCCTGTACAGGGTTTCCGAGGGTGTAAATCC
>NW_006408847.1:233949-235287 GCF_000296735.1 Chrysochloris asiatica
CTCCCGCGGAGCGGCTGGTAGTTTCGAACCGCTGACCTTAAGGTTCGCAGCCCGATTCGTAACCACTACGTTACCAGAGCTCCTTAGCGTGGTGGTTATGTACCGTGGAATTGGTTCCAACTCATAACGACCCTGTACAGGGTTTCCGAAGCTGTAAATCTTTATGGGATCAGAAATCCTCATCTTTCTTCTGCAGAATAGCTGATGGTTTCGAACTGCTAACCTTGCAGTTCTCAGCCTGATTCGTAAGCACTACGCTACCAGAGCTCCTTGTGGGTCATATAAGGCTCTCGAAATCATTTGGTCTGGCCTGCAGCAGCACCAGCAGTTCCAGCCACCACATTAAGGCTGTGTTAATGAAATGTTTGACCAAATATAGCCGGCTAATTTTCAAATTGATAATTTTATGTGGCCAATGAATGATGTTATAAATATCCAAATAGCTCTTGGCAGAAAAAAGGTTCCCCACCCCTGTATTCCACCACTCATCTGTCAGTTTGTCATTATGTGGTGGCTTGTGAGTTGCTGTGATTCTGGAAGCTATGCCACGGGTATTTTAAATACCAGCAGGTTCACCTATGGTAGACAGGTTTCAGATGAGCATAAAAGTCCACAAAGGCAATGTTCTATATCCTGCTTGAAGCAGTATCTGGAATATGGGCAACTCATGAATGGCTGACAGAATGAAGACAGACTAGGAAGGAGTGACGAACTACTTCTGAATATTTAGTCACTGAAAACCTTATGAATAGCAGAGAAACACTGTCAGATATAGTGCCGGAAAATGAGCCCCTCAGATTGCAAGGCACTCAAAATGCAACTGTGGAAGACCTGCCTCTTCAAAGTAGAGGAAGGATCAGTAGTTGGAAAATATAGCCTTGGTGATAGAAATTATGCTGCAGATTGCATGATAGAATTGTACAAAATCAATGATTTGCTCATTTCAAATACCTTCTTTAGACAGTGTAAGAGACAACTATACACATGGATCTCACCAGATGGATTACCCAGAAATCAAATTGACTACATCTGCAGAAAGAGACGATGGAAAACCTCTATATCATCAGTGAAAACAAGGCCAGGGACAGACTGAGGAACAGACCATCAATTACTCATATGCAATTTCAAACTGAAGCTGAAGAAAATGAAAACAAGTCCATGAGAGCCAAAATATGACCTTGAATATATCCTACCTGAATTTAATTATCATCTGAAGAACAGATATGATACATTAAACACTAAAGGCTGAAGACCAGAAGAGTTGTGGGATGATATCAAGAACACAATACAAGAAGAAAACAAAAGGTTATTAAGAAGACAAGAAAGAAGGAAAAGATC
>NW_006408847.1:235632-239704 GCF_000296735.1 Chrysochloris asiatica
GTAGCATATGATCAAGAGCCAATGATACTGAAGGAGGAAGTCCAAGGTGCATTGAAGGAATTGGCAAAGAACAAGGCACCAGGAATAGATGGCATAAATTTGTAATCTTTCAAGAAAGTGAGGCAGCACTGGAGGCACTCACTCATCATATGCCAAGAAATTTGAAAGACAACTATCTGGCCAACTGATTAGAAGAGATCCATATTTGTGCCCACTCCAAAGAGAGGTGACCCAATGGAATTAGGAAATCATCGGACAATCTCTTTGATACCCCATGCATGTAAAGTTTTACTAACGGTAATACAGAAATGGCTGCAAGCATACATCGACAGAGAACTTCCAGAGGTTCAGGCCGGATTCAGAAGAGGACGAGGAATGAGAGACATCATTGTTGATGTTCAGTGGATCTTGGCTGAAAGCAGAGAATATCAGAAAGATGTTTACCTGTGCTTTATTGACTACGCAAAGGCGTTTGATTGTGTGGATCACGACAAGCTATGGACAACATTGAGAAGTATGAGTATTCCTGAACACTTAATCATGCTCATGAGGAATCTGTACATAGACCAAGAGGCAGTTGTTCGAACAGAACATGGGAACACTGAACGGTTTACAATTAAGAAAGGTGTGAGGCAGGAATGCATTTTTTTCACCATACTTATTCAACCTGTATGCTGAGCAAATAATACGAAAAGCTGGGTTCTGTGAAGAAAAACGTGGCATCAGGATTGGAGGAAGACTCATTAACAACCTGTGCTATGCATATGATACAACCTTGCTTGTTTAAAGTGAAGAGGACTTTAAATATTTACTAATGAAGATTAAAGAGCACAACCTTCGGTATGGATTGCATCTCAATGTCAAGAAAACAAAAATCCTCACCACTGGACCAATAGACAGCATCTTATCAATGGAGAAAAGACTGAAGTTGTCAAGAACTTCATTCTTCTTGGATCAACTATCAACACTTATGGGATGCAGCAGTCAAGAAATTGAACAGTGTATTGCATTAGGCAAATCTGTTGCACAAGACCTTTTTTAAGTGTTGAAGAGCAAAGATGTCAGCTTGAGAACTAAGATGTACCTGACCCAAGCCATGGTATTTTCAATAAACTCTTTATGTATGGGAAAGTTGGACAGTGAATAAAGAACACCACAGAAGAACTGATGGCTTTTGAGTTATGATGTTGGAGGAGGATATTGAAAGTGCCATGGGCTGCCAAAAGAACCAACAGATCTGTGTTGCAAGAAGTGAAGCCAGAGTGCCCTTGGAGGCCAGGATGGCTAAACTTCAACTCTCATACTTTGGACATATTGTCAGGAAGGACCAGTCACTGGAGAAGGATATCATGTTTGGTAAGGTGGAGGGTCAGAGAAAAAGAGGAAGCCTCCCAGTGAGATGGATTGGCAAAGTGGCAGCATCCATGGGCTCAAGCATGGCAACAATTGTGAGGTTGGCTCAGGACCGGGCAGTGTTTTGTTCTGTTGTACATAGGGTTGCTATGAGTCAGTACCAACTTGATTGCACCTAACAACAACAACAACAACAACAACAACAACAACAACCCCTGCATTAAAGGATCTCAGAGTGGGAGAAAACGTGGAACAAAACTGAAAGTTATCTAATAATAATAATAATAATAATAATAATAAAGATCAGGTTTACTGGCCTGAAAGAGTCTGGAGGAGTCTGAGATTATGGACTTTGACCACCCTTCAGGTGTGGAAAGGAACTCACCTTTTGTGGCCTAATTTTCAGCTAAGCAGTAGATAGGCATATAGGTAGACAACAATACTAGTAAGATATGCTCACCATGAAATGGTCTATTCAAAATCAAAAGGACACCATATAGGTAAAGTCAAAGTTGAGAAGGGCTGGAAAGGTGGGTGGAATGGAAATAGGAAGCACAGGGAGGAAGTGGGATAACTGATGTTGCATGGAGGGGATTGTAATCATTGAGAAGAAACAAAGTGTATGATTTGTTGACTGTAAAGCTGATACCTTGTCTGCAAACCTTCAGTCAATTCACAATAAAAAAGTTGGAAAAAAATGTATGGGAACAGAAAGCCTCATGGTTCTTTTGAGGTGCAGCTGGAGGGTTTGAACTGCTGACTTTGTGATTAGCAGCCTAATGTTTAACCCACTATACTATCAGGTTCCTACAGCTACACCCACCCACTGCCACTGAGTCCATTCCAACTCATAGTAATCCTTTATAGAGTTTCTGAGACTAAATCTTTATGGGAGCAGCCTCATCTTTCTTCCTTGGTGTTCCCGGTGAACTTGAACCTCCGACCTTGAGGTTAGAAGCCCAATGCCTAACTCACAGCACCACCAGGTGCTTTACAACTACCTCAGTTGTCTGTAAATTCCTTTTAAAAGTTAGAGTTTGATCTTTGTCATCTTACATCTCTAGTACCTTGCAGATTGTCAGATACTTTGGATAAAAGTACACTTTGAACCCTTTGGATAAAAGTTTGTTGAATGAATATAAGGTATGAAGCAAGGAGGTGATTGGAAGGGACTGATCAGGAGGGGTGGAGTGGGTTAGATCCCTAGAAAACTTACATTTTCTCAGGAACCAGGGAGAATATCAGTAGACACCAATGGGAGTGCCTTCTCTTAACTCCCTTGGCTCAAACCCCACCTCCTAGAACTCTCCTGGAATGGACCCAGTTTCAGTGATGAGGATAGGAAGGGAATGAGAGGCTCTTTGTCTGTGCTTGCATTCAGTGGTGACCTCCCCCCTGGGGGGCCCTGATGAGCCAGCTGGGAGCAATGGTGAAATAAGAATGCCTAGATTGGGGTGCCATTCAAAAGATGCATGCCTGGTTCTCACCCCTAAACAAAGCTGATGGAAGTGAAATACAAAGAAACGTTTCTTCTCAGTCCTCTGAAACAAACTAAGAGTCTATCCATCCATCACAAACGTGTTAAGCCCCTGCTGAGTGCTGTATGGATGCTGGGTGATATAAAATAAATGGTACCTGTGTTGTTCTCAAGCAGGGGAGTACAACTTCTCCACTTGGGGGAAGATCTGTGCTAAGGGCCTCTTAACAGTAGCGTTTATGGGGGAAGTAGGTATTGGACCAGGCAACAAGGGACCAGGCAACATTTTATTTTGTAGGGTTGCCATGAGTCAGAACTGACTTGATGGGACAGACCAACAATCAATTGTCGAGTTAAGCCATGGTAGCATAGTGGGTTATGCATCGGGCTGCTAACCATAAGGTTAGGAGTTCAAATCCACCAGTCACTTCAAGAGAGAAAGATGAGACTTTGTGCTCCTGCAAAGATTTACAGCCCCGGAAATCCTATACAAGGTCGCTGTGAGTTAGAACTGACTCAATGGCGTACAGCAGCAGCAGTAGCAGGGATGGAACAGAGTCCCTGAGTGGGTCAAATGGTTAAACCTCTCAGTTGCTAGCCAAGGTTCAAGTGCTGTGGAAAAAAGGCAATCTACTTCTGAAAAACCAGCCACAATGGAGCACAGATCTACTCTGACACACACGGGTCACCAAGAGATGGAATTAACTTGATGGCAATTGGTTTTAAGTAAGGACACGTCCCAGCTGGGGAGAAGGGTATAGTCACTGTGTCTGATAAGCCCTAGTGCTGGCTGACACCTCTCTCTTTCACTACTCCAGCTTCATTCACCCCCCTGATTGAGTGGGACTGATGGCCAATAGCATCAGGAACCCCCAAACCAAACCAAACCTGTTGCTGTCAAATCCATTCTGATTAATGGTGATCCCCTGTGTTACAGGGTAAAACTTTCCAGTAGAATTTTCTTGTATATCATCTTTACTAAAGTAGCTTGCCAGGCGTTTCTTTCCAGGTACCACTGGATGGGTTCAAACTGCTAAACTTTAGGTTAGTGTTGTTATGGGGTTGAGTGCTGTCAACTCAGTTCTGACCATGCTGTTGTTGTTTTTGTTATGTGCCATCAAGTTGGTACCAACTCATAGCAAACCTATGCACCACAGAACATAACATTGCCCAGTTCTGGTCCAATCTCACAATCGTTGCTATGCCTGAGCCCATTGCAGTTGCCACTGTGCCAATCCATCT
>NW_006408847.1:240334-264195 GCF_000296735.1 Chrysochloris asiatica
GTAAATCTTTACGGGAGTACAAAGCCTCATCTTTCTCCCGTGGAGCAGCTGGTAGTTTCAAACTGCTGACCTGAAGGTTCGCAGCCCGATTCGTAACCACTACGCTACCAGAGCTCCTTACTGTAATGTTATTGTTGTTAAGTGCTGTTGAGTCAATTCCGGCTCACAATGACCCTGTATAGGGTTTCCAAGAAACAGCTGGGGAGTTTAAACTGTTACCCTTGTGGATTGAAATCCAGTGCTGATCCTACAGTGCCACCTCTGAAGTCCCTACTGGAACCTGCAAATAAGGATCAAAAAGATTCTTTTTTTTAAAGGGCTCTGGCTCTCTCATGAACTGGTACTACTTCTATCTTGGCTGGACTGGAGTCCCTTTGTCAGTGCTACTTGAGCACGGGGAGGTGACGGTCTAGCTATTTTTCTGAGGTCTGAAGACCAATCCTTCCCAGCAGTTGCCTCCTACGAGTGTGGCATCAAAGTTTTCGGGTGGTACAGCTGAAGGCAGAGAGAACGCCTCTGAATTGGTTGACTGAGTGTCCTCCAGCTGATAGAGGATCACTTCAGGGCAGATGGAGCAGTCACAGAAGAAGAAAATGGTAATTACTCAACTGATCCTGTGTCTCATATTGAATCTATCCCACTCTTGAGTTTTTTCCACACACAGAGCAAGAGGCCCCTTGTCTTTTGAAAATGATTGCACCAGCATAGTGGTGTTGACAAGAGCCTTTTCTCTAGGATCCACTTGCTCAATACATTTCACAAGTAGAGGTTGCCAAGAGCCCAGGGCCAGCCCCCTGCAGGCTTAGGTGACACCAGACTAAGGCTTTGCCCCTCAACCTCCATTTTGGACTTGTGGCAGCCAGCTAGTTTTTAGCAAGGAGCCCTCCCTTCCCCCCAACCTTGGTTAGCTGGGCCGCTCAGCTGCAAGCGTTTCTTCCCAGGGCTTGAGGAAAAAAACCAAAGAAAGCGGACTCTTCTCAGGCGTGCAGGATTTCTGAACAAAGAGGCCTGTGTGTGCTGAGACAGACAACATCTCTGGGCCCAGAGTGTGCGCCATGCTCAGAGAGGCTGACTAGAGGGTCAGCAATGTGGCTGAGGGCATGTGCTGGAATACAGATCATTGCTGAATCTCTGGGGCAGTGCCCATCATGGGGCTGGGCCTGGCTCTGGAAGCCTGCCACTTGGCTACCAACAGTGTACAGGCCTGTTTGCTGCATGGTCAGCATCCTGTTTGGTGATTTGACAAGAGGCCCAGGCTCCGTTTGCATAGCACAACTTGGGTCTCAGTGCGCCTGGCGTGGGATAGCTGCATCTGTTCAACTGAGATGTTCCTTGCCATTGATCAGTCACTCCATGAACTCAGGAGATGCAACTGGAAAGTTGATTGATGCTGTTCATCCACAGCATCCCTAAGCCAAATGCTGTTTAAGTGTCTTACAGTCTGTTCCAACTCATAGCGATTCTATGCACAACAGAACAAAATTTTGCCTGGTCCTTGGCCATCCTCACAATTGCTGTTACACTTAAGCCCTTTGCTGCTACAACTGTGCCAACCCATCTTATTGGAGGGTCTTTCTCTTTTTCCCTGACCCTCCACTTTACCAAGGAATGATGTCCTTCTCCAGGAATTGGTCCTTCCTAATAAAATGTCCAACATATGAGACACAAAGTCTCACCATCCTGGCATCTAAGGAAAATTCTGACTGTACTTCTAATATAGATTTATTTTTTTTCTTCTGGAAGTCCATGGTACTTTCAATATTCTTCTCCAACATCATAATTCAAATGCATCAACTAGTCTACGGTCTTCCTTATTCACTGTCCAACTTTCACATACATATGAGGCTACTGTATGCCATCAATTCCCAGTCCCTTGTTCTTTGCCAATGCCTTCAATGCACCTTGAACTTCTTCCATCAGTATCATTGGCTCTTGATAATATGCTACCTCTTGAAATGATTGACCAGTGACCATTTCTTTTTGGTACAGTGACTCTGTGTATTCTTTTTGTCTTCTTTTGTTTAATTTAAGCCTTTATTATAAATTGAGTTATAGTTTACATTGTAGAAAATCAGTTTTGCCCTCAACCAATCGTATTTTGTTTCATTGCAATGATTATAATCCCCTCCATGTGCGTTAGTTAACAGTATTTGCTTCTATTTCCTCTCTCTCTCTCTCTCTCTCTCTCTCTCTGATGTACACAAAAAAATGGAGGAATATATAATTCTTTAACAACCAAAGGGCACATTTTGCAAGCTACCTTACTGCCCGCCAGCACACAACCTTTCTCTTTCCATGAGTCTAGAGTCTTCAGCTGCTCTATCTTTCCACGCCATCAGCTTTGCCTCTGTATCTAGTGTCACTGCCTTTCTGGTTAGGATCCCATGTTCCACTCTTGCTCTTCAGTCTTGATTGTCTTAGAGTCTTCTGTTCCTGGAATGCATGATTAATTACTCCCCCCTTTTTGTTACACAACTTCTACCTTTATAGTTGTGATAATTGCAATTAGTCATGAAAACAATTACTCACTACTGAATCAAAAAATCTTATCCCAATATCCTTTCACCAGACCCGTCTAAATCAGATGAAAACTATTCAGTGGGGATTCTACCTTCCTGACCTCCCCCTCCACCCTGCCACCTCCTTCACTCCGGCCTTGCTCTCAAACTAAACTCCCTCTTGAAAATGTGTAATCCAGCCACTTCATGCCTTTCAGCAGTTTGAAACTATCAGCGGTGCAGTAGGAGAAAGATGAGGCTTTCTGCTCCAGTAGAGATTTACAGCCTTGGAAACCCTGTACAGGATCGCTATGAGTCAGAACTGACTCCATCTCACATCACTACCACCATTTTAGGTAGCTAATGTCTGACTTGCCCATCTCTGTCAGCCCCAGGTACTGAGGGGGTAGCTTGATCCTTGATGTGAAGACTCCTTCCCTCTCAGTTGGTATTTTGAGCTATGAATATCCATAAGCATAGGTCAAATTCTGCTCAAATAGCCCTCTCCCATTCCCTTCTAAACTTCTTGTTGCCTATACAGCCATTCATTCTCTAGCCCTTAGCAATCTGTCTGTGTCCTACCCACCACACTTGTAAAACTGCTGGCCCTGAGGTGACCATTGACCTCCCTGTACCGGAAAGCTTTGGTCATAGGTTTTTATACCATCTACAAAGAGCCCTAAACCAGAGGGAAACAATGGAAAGGTTTCTAAGCAGGGAATTGACAACTCCCCCTCCCCCCCTTTTTTTTTGACTAGGAGCCCTGGTGGCTCAATGAGTTAAGCACTGAAAGGTGGCCAGTTCAAACCACCAGCTTCTCTGCAGGAGAAAGCTGAGGCAATCTGTGACCATACAGCCTCAGAAACTCTATGGAGCACCTCTACTCTGTTCTAGAGGGTCTCTGTGAGTCACAATTAACTTCATGGAATTGACTTGTTGTTGTTGTTGTTATGTGCCATCGAGTTGTTACTATTACCTTCTGCAGGATTTGAAGATGCCGATTGTCCTTCTCTGAAGCTTCCTAATCCCTCACTTCCATGCACTAACTTCTCCACTACCTCTCTGAAAGGTTCTTTTTTGTATTCCTGTGTCCTTCTCTTCCTTCTCTTACCATAATGCATTTTGGTGTTCCTATATAGCTCTGGTAGCGTAGTGGTTATGAATCGGGCTGCGAACCTTAAGGCTAGCAGTTCGAAACTACCAGCCGCTCCGCGGGAGAAAGATGAGGCGTTCTGCTCCTGTAAAGATTTACAGCCTCAGAAACCCTGTACAGGGTCGCTATGGGTTGGAAACAACTCAACGGCACTTAACAACAACAACAACATAACATAACATGTTGGGTTCTGACTCACTCCTCTTCTTGCTTCCCAGTTAAACTCATCTTGTCTTGTGAGATATGTAAATAACTCCCATTCTCTCTAACCAAGATCTTTGTCACTAGCTTCTCTCACTCAACCAAACAAACCACTGCTACAGAGTCAATGCCTCTTCATAGTGACGCTATGTAGGGTTTCTGAGACTATAGATCTTTTTAGGAGCAGACGGTGTCATCTTTCTCCCAAGGAACAGCTAGTGGGTTTGATTACTAACTTAGTCAATCATTAACTTAGTGGTTATCAGTTCAATGCTTATCCCACAGGTCTACCAGCTTGTCTAAAATGGTAGTCATCATTGCCCTCTTAGGCTACTCCTTCCCATACCTCCCTATTTTGCTGAATGGCACCAAGACTTTCCTGTTTGCCAACCTATAAATGGGGGAGGGAGGAGTCTACTCAACTTCTTTTCCCTCTCTACATTCATTACCTCAATCATCAAGTCCTCCCAAGTATCTTTACACTGTGCCTACTACCACTCTCTTGATGGGCAAACTCAACAGCCTCCCCAGATGGTTGTCTATTTGAAACCTTACTAGAGTCCTGGTGTGGCACTGTTGGTTAATGCTCTGGACTGCAAAGTCTGTTTGAACCTCAAAGTCAGCAGTTCAAGCTCACCAGCCACTTCTCGGAAACCCTATGCAAGATCACTATGGGTCAGAACTGACTTGACGGCACTTAACAACAACAACAACTATTCTCTACCTAGCAACCAGACCTGGATGGTAAAACTGGACTTCTCAATTTCCTGCTTAAGACCCTTCATTGTTTCCCTCTGATCTAAGACTCTCTGTGACCAGAGCTGCTTGTCCCTCCCTTCTCTGTACCTTGTATTTTCTCTTCTAATAACAAAATCACCATGCTATGTCTTGTTTTCTCCTCTGCCTGGAATAAACTGTCTTCCTTCTCTCAGTCCATTCCTTTCTTCACTTGACTAACTTTCACTCCTCTTTTGAGAACAGATACATTGTCCGTTTTTCATTTCCCTTCAACACCATATTTTTTAAAGACAATTTCTTTCTTTTTAAATTTTTATTTATTGTGAATTGGGTGAACATTAACAGAGTAAATCAGTTTTCCATTCAACAATTCATTCATGTTTTGTTTCATCTGATTGATTGCGATGCTTATACTGTAAACATCATTTATACCACTTCTTCCCTGTGTTTCCTGTTGCTCTTCCTCCTTCTTTCTCAGCTCTTATGAACTTTGTCCTTGGTAAATGCAGCCCTTTTGATCTCAAATGGTTGGCTATTCTAAAGTATGCACATCTACCTAGTGCTAATGTTCCCTTTATTGAATTATATCTGGAGTCTGGTGTGGCACTGTGGGTTTATGCGCTGGACTGCAAAGTCAGTTTGAACTGCAAGATCAGTGGTTCAAGCTCACCAACCACTCCTGTACAGAGTCACTGTGGGTCAGAACAGACTCAATGGCACTCAACAACAATGACAACAAATGGAGTCCTGGTATGGCTTTGTAAGATAAACACTGGGCTGCTAACTACAAGATTGATGGTTCAAAGCCACTAGCCACTCCTTGGAAACCCTATACAGAGTTGCAATGAATCAGAGCCAGCTCAACGGCACTTAACAACAACAACAACAACATGACAACTCTAGAGTCCTGGTGTGGCACTGTAGGATAAACACTAGACTGCTAACTATGGGTTGGTAATTCAAACCTACCAGCCACTCCTAGGGGTTCACTTTGAATCAGAACTGACTAGATGGTACTTAACAACAACAATGCCTACTCTCCACCTCTTCCATCTGAGAATTTCCTGTTGTTGTTAAGTATCGTGGGTTCTGACTCATAGCTACCCTGTATAGGATTCTGAGGAGCAGCTGGTGGGTTTGACCTGCTGACCTTGTGGTTAGCAGTCCAGAACTCCTTAAGGGTAGGAAATATGTCCTATTCATTCTGGTTTTCTCCAGTGCCAAACACAGTGTTTAGAACATCAGTAAGTGTTTAATGGACAAGTATATAAAATTCTCAACATTTCAAAAGAGTCAGACAAGTTGCAGACTAAGAAGTTTTCCTGATTTGCTGAACTTCAGCTCCCTAAAGACTTTGATCCTATGGATCATTGTTGAGTCTCTCCATGTCCTCTTGTTCCCTGAGGGTAGATACGCTAATTGTTCCCTGATTGTCCTTGCAGAGGCATTCTTCTGTCCATTTTAGGCTGATGGTCACAGGTCCACCTGGGCAGCTCCTCTCTAAAGGTTCCACCATTCAACAGATTCTGGCCATTCTTCTTTTTCCTCACCTATTCAGGCCTAAATTTGATTAGGACATACTGCTGTTGCTAATCCTAGGAACTTCATCCACTTGTGCCCTGCATCCTGCCCACTCCTCTATAAATAATTTATTTATCAAATTCTATTGTGCCATCTGTTCTTGCTGGGACCCTGACAGATACAGTTAGGAGGCAAGTGAGTGGGGACAGAGATGATAACTATGGCTCAAAAATAATCATTTGCCTTTTTAGTAATTGTTTAATCTCACTGCTTAATTCCTTCCAGGTTTTATTTCCAAAGCACCACATACCTACAATTTGACCTTAGTTATGCATTTCTGACTAAACATAGAAATTGCAGCCCACACAGCTCACTTTGTTTAACTTGACATCTGATTGAACACCTGCACAGTGATGGTCCTGGGAGTCAAAGAGGAAAAGCCCCTATTTATGCTCCGAACACTCAGAGTCTAGGGGAGACAGAGATACGGACAGAGCACAGCAGCTGGGAGAGCACTCAAGCGGCTTGGTACTGTGCTGACCTTCAACTGCATCAACACTGAAACGTGGATATCTTCTCCCCGATCACAGTCTCTTAGAACAACACTTGGTACTTGGGCTTCAGTTGTTTGTCAGAGAACATCTTCTGATTTGCCTTCTGGGAGTGAAAACAGGACTCTCGCTCTCACTTAAGATGTCTTGGGGTCAAACTTCCACCTTATCAGTTCATTTTTCCTAACATTAAAGGCCCCTTGTGTTGGAGAGAACTTTAAATGCTCATGTGGACCAGCAAGTCTCAAAGCAGGATGATCACCAAGGTGACTAAAATCAGAGGTACTTGAGCCTCCTCACTCACCGGCCCACACTGAATCAAAGCTCACGTGGGAGTGGAGTGAGATGGGAAAGATGGAGACCCATGGCTCAGGGTTTTTATTTTTATTAAACTTTAGCAGTGATTTTGACGTTCAACCTGCCTAGGAACCATTGCTCTGGATTAACTTCTATTTATAGCAACTAAGGAGTGGCGCTGTGGGCTAACGCATCAGACTGCAAAGTCGTTTGAACTGCAAGGTTAGCGGTTCAAGCTCACCAGCTGCTCCTTGGAAATGCTATGGATTGGAATCAACTTGATGGTACTTAACAACAACAACAACAAGGAGTTCTGGTGGTGCTGTAGGATAAGCACTGGCCTGCTAACCGCACGGTTGGCAGTTCAAATCCACCAGCTACTCTACAGAAGAAAGATGAGTTTTTTTTGCTCCTCTAAAGATTTACAACCTTGGAAACCCTTGTACTGGGTAACTATGAGTCAAAATAGACTTAATAGCAGTGAGAGTTTTTGACTTTTCTAATTTAGACCTTTCCAAGTGTGGTTTGCCATCCACCTGCCTCAAAATCACCTTCATAAGTGTAAAGATGGTGAAACTACCCAATGTTATTTACAAATTCAACACAATCCCTGTCAACCTTCCAACAGGCTTTTTTACTGTTGTTGCAGAAATTGGCAAACACATCCTAAAATTCATATGGATTTTAGAGACCAAATAGCCCAAACAACCTTGAAAAAGGAGAAAAAAGTTGGAGAATTCATACTTTCTGATATCAAAATTTGCTATAAAGCTACAGCAACCAAGATGGTGTGGTACAGACAGCAGGATAGATGTAAACACCAATAGGCTAGAATTGAGAATCCAGAAATTTATAATCAGCTGATTTTTGCAAGAGTTCCAAGATCATAAAATGTGAAAACAAAAACAAAAACTTTTCAACAAATGGTGCTGGGAAAACTGGATATACTAGTATAAAAGAATGAATATGGACTTCTCCTCTAAGTCATAAAAATTAATCCAAAATGAATCAAAGACTAAACTTAAGAGCTAACACTATACAATTCTTAGAAGTAGACCTCAGTATAAATCTTTGTGGCCTTAGATTAAACAATGGTTTCTTGGATATGATACTAAAAGCAGAAGCAGAAGCAGCAAAGTAGATAAACTTGACTCCATTAAAATTAAAGCCTTCATGCTTCAAAGGACATCATCAAGAAAGTGAAAAGACAGTTCACGGAATGGGAGGACAGAACTTCAAACTATGCATTTTCAAATAATGACAAAGGGCTGGTATCTAGAATATATATAGAACTACTACAGCAGCAATGGGCACAAATGTAGCAATGATTGTGACGTTAGCACAGGACTGGGCACTGTTTTGTTTTGTTGTGCATAAGGTCGCTATGAGTTGGTACTGACTCAATAGCACCTAACAACAACAACTTCACAATAAAAAGATACACAACCCAATTAAAAAATAGGCAAAAGATTCAGACAGATATTTCTTTAATGAAGGTATACAAATGGTTAATAAACACATGAAAAGATGTTCCATATCATTAGTCATTAGAGAAATGCAAAGTAAAATTATTTCATACCCACCTTTGTTGTTGTTGTTGTGTTAAGTGCTATGAGTCAGTTCAGACTCATAGAGACCCTATAGGGTTTCCAAGGAGCAGCTGATGGGTTTGAACTGCTGATTTTGAGGTTCAAACTGACCAGTGCTTATCCTACAGCAACATACTAGGACTCCTTGCACACACTAGGACATGTCTGCAATCCAAAACATAAA
The DNA here is from genome assembly GCF_000296735.1 of Chrysochloris asiatica. Taxonomy (NCBI): domain Eukaryota; kingdom Metazoa; phylum Chordata; class Mammalia; order Afrosoricida; family Chrysochloridae; genus Chrysochloris; species Chrysochloris asiatica. Next base: position 249,067 of record NW_006408847.1, read on the forward strand.
TAATAAAAAATTTGGGTAAGGATGGGGAGAAATTGGAACCCTCATACACTGCTGGTGGTGGTATTTATGTGCTGTGAAGTTGGTTCTGACTCATAGCGACCCTGTACAGGGTTTCTGAGGCTGTAAATCTTTACGGGAGCAGAAAGCCTCATCTTCCTCCCACAGAACAGCCAGTGGTTTCGAACTGCTGACCCTGAGGCTAGCAGCCTACACTAATGGTAATAATGCAAAAATAGTGCAGTGACTATGAAAATCAGTTGGGCAGTTCCTCAAAAATGTAAACGGAGAGTTAACACATCACCCAGCAATTCTATCCCTAGGTATATTCAAGAAAGCTGAAAACATATATGCAGACAAAATCTATGAAAACAACATTATTCATAATCACCAAAAAGTAGAAATAACCTATATGCCTATCAACTGATGAATGGATAAACAAAATGTGGTATATCTAAACCATGAACTATTATTCAGTCATAAAAAGGAATAAAGTACTGAATCATTCTCAAGCATGGAGAAACCTTGAAAATATTGCACTAAGTGAAAGAAGTCAGACATAAAAGGTCACATATTGTATGATAACATTTCTATGTCCAGAATAGGCACATCTATGGAGATAGAAATTAGATTAGTGGGTTCCAGGGTCTGGGAGCAGGGTGAAGTGGAGTGATGAAGATATCCTGGAATTGGATAATGGTGATGGTTGCATGACCTTGGGAATGTATTAAAAACCATTGAACTGTGTATTTCAAAAGGCTGAATTTCATGATATGTGAATTAAAACTCAATAAAAAGAATTAATTTTAAAAATTCCCCAGGCGTTTTGGACCTGAGAATTTGCAACTAAAACAAGTTCCCAAAGTGACTCTTTGGTGCACTGAGATTTGTAAACCACTGTGTCTCATTCGTATGATTTATACTCTGGAGATAATGAAGAACATGAAATCTGTTTGAAAAACAAATAAACAAGAAAACTCAAACCAAACAAGTAGCAAAAAAGACAAACCAGGGTTAGAAGGCGATTATTCATTGAACAAAAATTTAGCAGCTGCCTGCAACTTAGCACGCTGCATGCTGGGCCCAAGGAGCTAGTCACAAACCCTGCCATATAGGTGCTTAGGGTCTAGGAGGGCTGCAGACATGCAAACAACTAATTCAAGAGTTAGAAGAGAATACCCATAATTGCTTTAATGCAGGCTTGTGTAGAGGAGAGCAAAAGCAACAAGGAGCCCCACAGTCAGGCCAGAGGAGTCAAAGGAAAAACCAGAATTTGAGTTGAATCTCAAGTTTGTTGTTGTTAGGTGACATCGAGTAGGTACTGACTCATAGCAACCCTATGCACAGCAGAATGAAACCCTGTCCAATCCTGGGTCAACCTCACTTCTGTTGCCACGCTTGAGTCCATCAATGTTGCAACTTGGCCAAAACAGATCTATTGGTTCTTTTGGCAGTTCATGCTACTTTCAATATTCTCCTCCAACACCATAACTCAAAGGCATCAATTCTTCTACGGTCTTCCTTATTCACTGTCCAGTTTTTGCATACATATGAGGTTATTGAAAATACCATGGCTTGACTCAGGCGCACCTTAGTCCTCAAACTGACATCTTTGCTCTTCAACACTTTAAAAAGGTCTTGTGCAGCAGGATACCTAAAAAAAAGAAAATCTCTAGACTTTCTCAAATTCCCATAGGAGACAAAATGAGATCAAGCTGAGAATCACTGGTCTAGGTTAATTGAATGTGGCTAGAATATCATCACATTTTTTTCATGTTAGATGATTTTGAGTGTCTAAGAGGATGGAGCCCTGATGTGGCACTGTGGGTTAATGCGCTGAACTGCAAGATCAGTTTCAATCACAAGGTTCAAGCTCACCAGTTGCTCCTAGGAAAGCTTGTACAGGGTCACTATGAGTTGGAATCGACTCAATGACACTTAACAATACAATAAGAGGATGGAGACCTGGGACTCTCTTGAGCTTACAGAACAGTGTCCCAAAGAAGATCTTTCTGTATCATTGCTTTTTTTCCCCTAAATTAAGGATTTTGTCTTCACTGACTACTATAAAGTCCAACTTGCAGGTTTCTAATCATCTTGGAATTCGTCCTGCAAAGCAGAGATGCCCTTGATTAAAAGTAGATCCTGGGCTATCCAGCTAGTTTTCTCATTTAGCTAGAATGCAGTTTCTCTCTCTCTCTCTCATTCCTTTCTGAAAAGTTATGTGTTAATTGGATAGTGCAGCACCAAATCATTCTTGTCAACTTGCTGAGTAGCTGTAGAAGTCTTTCAATTCTGTTCTTGAAGCTCTGATTGGCTGCACTTTAGCTTTTAGCCTCCTTCTTTGTGAAATGATTAACGATCTATAAACAAACACTTACATAGAATGGTTAAAGCCCTGCTATTTAGAGGCCCCTTGTGGTGAATCCTTTTTGTAAATGGAAGAACTGTCCAGTTTATCTCCTCTGTAAATATGGATTTTCCAATTTTGGAAGCTGTGTTGGCTTCACCTGCCCATTTATATGGATCTGAAATGTGTTGCTACCACCTCTCTCTCTGTTTACTGGATCATTCCATCCAGGAACAAACATGCCTTTATTGAGCATTGTGTGTCACAGAGATTAACTAGACTATCCCTGCCCTTGGTGATGCACCATCTGGCAGGGAAAGATGGACAAGGTGATGAAACACAGTCTGATCTGAGGAGAGACTCCTCACTGAGGTCCTCAAAGAGACTGGGGGTGGGGTGGGGAAATGGGAGTGGTGGTACTTTCATGCTGATTCTTGAGCATTTAGGGGAAAGATGAGTGGCAAGTACCCAAGTGGATGTGAGGTGAAGGCCAAGAAGAGCGAAGGGCCACCATATCCAAAGGCATGATGGTCTGAGAGGGTGACTTTTCAGAAGATTCAAGCAAAGTGTGGATATAGGCACTGGAGGGGCAAGGCTGGGGAAATCAATAGCTCCATACAGCCATACCAAGGACTTGGGAGTTTATTCTTAAGGTGATAGAGAAATCCATTGACAAGTGTTAAGGAGGACACCTACGAGGTCCTGAGCAAACCTGCACTGTTAAAAGGTTACTTTGTAGGCAGCTCATGTGAGAAGTGGATGAAAAGAGGAGCCAGACAGATGGCTAGGAGACCTATCAAAGGATGTCAAAGTTATCTAGGTAAGAAACAAATTAACCCTGAGCCACGGATTTCTATTATTCTTGAAGAACTGACCCTTGGAGAGGAGTCCCTCGTTCTGTTTTTGCAGACTCTGGAAACCCTTTTGTGGAAAATGTGATGCTCTTGTGAACATTTTTCTGAGAAAAGGACCCACAGCTTTCATTAGATTTGCAAAGGGTTCCATGACTCTGAACCAAGACCAGAGTAGTGAAGACGGAGAGATCAAATGCAAATAGAGAGTGACTTAGAAAGTCACTGGGTGCTGGCTGATTAGATGGGGTGCTGAAGGAGAGGGAGATCAAACCAAGGGCCAGGCTTCTGGTCTGGGCTCTGATTGGGGGAAACATGCATCTTTTACCTAGAATCGGGTGAAAGTGCACTTTGGGGATAGAGATCATTCATTCATTCATCAATAATTTATTAACCCTTAATCAACAACAACTCTAGGATAAACACTCGACCTCAAGGTCAGTTTGAACTGCAAGGTTGGTGGTTCAAACTCATCAGCTTCTCCTTGGAAATTCCATACAGGGTTGTTATAAGTCGGAACCAACTCAGCAGCACTTAACAACAAGAATAAACAGATAATAAGGATGCTCTTGGGTGGCACAAATAGTTAAGTACTTGGCTCCTAACCGAAAGGTTGAAAGTTCAAGTCCACCCAGAGATGCATTGAAAGAAAAACCTGGCAAACTACTTCTGAAAGATTTCAGCCATTTAAAAACCTATGGATGGCCATTATGAGTTGGAGACAACTCAATGACTACTGGTTACTGGTGACTGGTTACACAGACAATAAACATTCATGTAAGAATATGTTGGAAGAGAAAATAAATAATAAGAGAATAGAGAGTGGCAGGGATGTTATTTTAGACAGACTGGTCAGAGAAGCTTCTGTGAGTGTCTAAATGAAGTGGGAGACAGAGAGAGTTTTGTGTGACTTTCAGCAGAGGAAATAATAAGGACAAAATTTCTGTGATAAGAGCATCCTTGGCTTATTGGAGGGAAGGACAAAGAGACCTGCTTGGCTTGAACAGAATCATAAGGAAAGTCTAGGAGGTGAGGCAAGATGATTTAGGCCTGAGGGTCTTGAAGGCCATAGCATTAATCATGGCTTTTTCCTAAGTGGAAAGGGAAATGATTGGAAAACTCTAAGTAGGGAAAAAGATCCAACTTCAGCTTGGGATATAGTGAGCTTGAAAGGTGCATGGCACATCCAAGTGGAGAGGTACAGTAAGCATTGGATATGAGTATCACAAGTGCTTAAGACTTAGAGCATATTTGTGAGAGTCATAATTGTTGGTGTTGTTAAGTGCCATCGAATCAGTTCTCACCCATAGAGACCCTGTATAGGGTTTCAAAGGAGCAGCTGGTGAGCTTGAACCGCCGTCCTTGGCAGTTCAAACCAAATTTGCTGTCCAGCACATTAACTCGCAGTGCTACACCAGGACTCATTATTATTATTATTATTTGTTGTTGTTATTAGGTGCCATCGAGTCGGCACCGACTCATAGCGACCCTATGCACAGCAGAACGAAACACTGCCCAATCTTGGGCCAACCTCACTACTGTTGCCACGCTTGAGTCCATCGATACTGCCACTTGGTCAATCCATCTCATTGGGGGTCTTCCTCTTTTTCTCTGATCCTCCACCTTACCAAACATGATGTCCTTCGCCAGCGACTGGTCCCTCCTGACAATATGTCCAAAGTATGAGAGACGAAGTTTGGCTACCTTGGCCTCCAAGGAGCACTCTGGCTGCACTTCTTCCAAAATGGATCTATTGGTTCTTTTGGCAGCCCAGGCACTTTTAGCATTCTCCTCCAACACCATAACTCAAAAGCATCGATTCTTCTGTGGTCTTCATTATTCACTGTCCAGCTGTCACATGCATATTAGGTTATTGAAAATACCATGGCGTGGCTCAGGCGCACTAGTCTTCAAGCTGACATCTTTGCTCTTCAACACTTTAGAAAGATCTTGTGCAGCAGATTTGCCTAATGCAATACATTGTTTGATTTCTTGACTGCTGCTTCCATCAGTGTTGATAGTTGATCCAAGTAGAATGAAGTCCTTGACAACTTCAATCTTTTCTCCATTGATAAGAATGTTGTGTATTGGTCCAGTGGTGAGGATTTTTGTTTTCTTGACATTGGATGTAATCCATACTGAAGGCTGTGCTCTTTGATCTTCTTCAGTAAATATTTAAGTCCTCTTCACTTTTAGGAAGCAAGGTTGTATCATCTGCATATTGCAGGTTGTTAATGAGTCTTCCACCAATCTTGTTCCCATCTTTTTCTTCATATAACCCAGCTCTCAGATTGTCTGCTCAGCATAGGTTGAATAAGTATGGTGAAAGAATACAACCTTGTCGCACACCTTTCTTAATTTTAAAACATTCAGTGTTTCCATGTTCTGTTTGAACAACTACCTCTTGGTCAGTTACAGATTCCTCATGAGCACAATTAAGTGTTCATTATTAGGCAGTAATAAAAAGGATTGTTATTGTTGTTAAGTACTGTGGAGTCAGTTCTGACTCATAGTGACCCTGCACAGGGGTTTCCAAGGCTGCAAATCTTTACAGGAGCAGAAACTGTCATCTTTTTCCCCCGGAACAGCTGTTAGTTTTGAACTGCCAACCTTGAGGTTAGCAGCCCAATTTAGGAAAAAAAAAAATCGTGGATGTGGATGGGTTTGCCTGGGAATGTTGTAAACTGTGATAAGAAAAGTGTTAAGGCCAAGAGTGTGCCCTGAAGACACAAGCAGTTAAGAAATAAAGAGAGGAGTGGGGATTTTTTTTGCAACTACAAGAACTGGCCAATGTCTCTCCTCTGTACATAGGGATTTTCCAGTTTTGGAAACTGTTGGCTATATCTGTCCTACTTATGGATCCAAGCTATGCTGTTACCACCTCTCTCTCCTTTCATCTAATCATTGGAACCATTCACTCAACATAATTTTATCCAGCACCTATTGTGTGACACAGAGAGTAATAAAACACATCTATGAAGAAGAATGTGGCAACAGGATTGAAAGAAGACTCATTAACCTGTAACATGTGGATGATACAACTTTTCTTGCTGGAAGTGAAGAGGATTTAAAATACTGATGAAGATCAGAGACTACAGCCTTCAGTATGGATTGTATCTCAATGTAAAGAAAACAAAGCCCTCACAACTGGACCAATAAATAACTTCATGATAACACAGAAAGAAATGGAAGTTTTGAAAGACTTCATTTTGCTCAGATCCACCATCAACACTCATGGAAGCAGCAATGAAGAAATCAAACAACATACTGCACTCTGTAAATCTTCTGCAAAAAAAAACAGAAATTCATTAAATTGTTTAAGAACAAACATATTAATTTAAGGCCTGATCCAAGCCATGATATTTTCAGTGAGGACTCCTGGTGTGGCAATGTAGGATCAGCACTGGACTGTGAACTACAAGGTTGGCAGTTCAAACCCATCCATTGCTCCTCAGAAACCCTATACAGGGTGGCTATGAGTCAGAACTGACTTGCAAGCAGTTAACAACAACAACAACAACAACAACAAATATGCTTGTGACAGTTGGACAATGAATGAGAAAGACCATAGAGGAATCAATGCATTTGAATTATGGTGTTAGCGACGAATATTGAAAGCACTATGGGCTGCCAGAAGAACAAACAAATCTGTGTTGGAAGACTTACAGCCAGAATGCTCCTTTGAAGCTCTGATGTTGAGACTTAGTTTCTTGTTCTTTGGACATGTTGTCAAGAAGGACCAGTCCCTGGAGAAGGACGTTGTGCTTGGTAAAGTAAAAGGTCAATAAAAAGGAGGAAGACGCCAACAGGATGAACTGACAAAGCAGCGGCAACAATGGGTCCCAACGTAACAATTGTGAAGATGACACAGAACAAGGCAATGGTTTGTTGTCTTGTGCATAGTGTTTCTATGAGTTGGAACTGACTCTTTGGCACCTAACAACAACAAACAACATGAAAAAGCCTAAGAAGGAGTGGCAAGAGAATGAAGAGGGAGCTTGTAAAGAGAGAGCCATCAAAGTGATGAGGAGGAGATTTGAAAGAAATCAATAGTCACAGATGCTGTAGAGAGGTTAAAGTTCCAAGAGCATCGTTTGCAATTCATAGTCTATAAGATAATGTAGAGGATCCCTGGTGGCACTGTGGGGTAGGTGTTTGGCTGCTAACTATGAGGTTGATGGTTTAAACCCACTTGTTGCTCTGCAGGAGAAAGATGAGGCTTCCTGCTTCCATAAAGATTTACCGTCTCAGGAACTCTATACTATGAGTTGGAATCAACTCCATGGCATTGAGCTTGGACTAGAAGATAGTACAGAGGTACTGGATGTAGGTGGGAGTACTGTGGCTCTTTAGGATAAACACTGGACTGGGAGCCACAAGATTGATGGTTTGAGCCCACCAATGGCTTCCCTGGAAAACAACGAGGCCTTTCTGTTGCCACAAAATTTTACAGCCTCAGAAACCCTATACAGGGTTGTGATGAGTCGGAACCAACTCAATGGCACTTCACAGCAACATTGGATATAGGCAGATTAGTAAATAAGTAAATGAGCAATGATGAATCAGTGTAGACATCATCCCAATTAATAGGCCTAACCCAGACCTTTTAATGTCTATAATTTCTGGGATGTACCATTGGACTGATGGCCATCAGTTATCAGGAGGACCAAACCAAAATACTGCATGCTAAATAGGACACTGGTAGATCAATCAGGAAGTTGTGGTCATAGAATCTAAGTAGATGACAGAGGAAGCAAATCCTGGCAGGTTCTGATAAAAAGGGGAGCCAATGGCAGGAATAGAATATAAAATTACTGATGAACTTGAAGTATAGGTGGGCCCAAAAAGGTGGGGAAGCTGTAAGAATAGGAGTGTGAGGACCGGATGCAATATTGGACTTATGGATCTTCATGGTGAAGTAAAGAAAAGCCCAGGATGTGATTTTAATAGAATATGGGTAAAACAAAGCAGAGGTGAAGTTCACTGGCTTCAAGGAGAGGAAAAATGAGTCTGTTAATGTAGGCTAGCAACTAGAGAGGCAAGTAGATTTTAACCTTGAAATCTGATTAAAGATGGTTTGCTTAAATGATTTAGTGGACCCCAAGCATCTTTGGTTTTTTAATGGGATAAAACAGAATAGAATAGAAATTGCCAGTGTGCATTATTCTTAATAAAAAACAAAAGAAAACTTTGAGTCAAGAATTTTTTAAAATTTATATATGTATTGGTATGTTTGTGTGTGTTTCTGTGAGTGTATGCTGGGTTAAAATGCAAAATGGATTTACTGTGGATTATGATTAAAAGAAAAAAGTCTAGAAGGCATAGCCTCAAAGAAGGTTTTTGTTTTGTTTTGTTTTGTTTTTTGCATCACATGAGTGCTATCCCCATCTCCTTTCATCAGTCCAGCTCAGACAGATTAGATACTACTCAGTGGAAATTCTACCTTTCTCCACACCCCCTGGATCTAGTCTCCCTCTTGAAAGCTTGTAAGCCAGTCACTTCTTGCCTTTATAGTTCCCTCTCCTCCCATTTTGGGTAGCCAATGTCCAAGTTGCCCATCCCTGTCTACCCTGCAAAGAAGGGTTTTTGCAGGAAGGTGGAAGGATGTAGAAGTTGGGACAAGGAAACTTCAGGAATACAGCCCCTCTGTTGGCCTGAGCCACACGGAGTCCAGGAGAATGGGCACAAGTCCAGCTGTAAACCAGCAAGAGTAGTGGGTGCTCGACTTGAAAAAGATGATAAAGGAAGTCATGCCTCTGAGGACTTGAAACTCCAAGAACTAAGCTTTTTCAGAACAAGGTATTACCATTACTAAATGGTATTATTTTGGGATGTAGGCTCAAGTCACAACATCGGCGAATCATAACACGAAAACAATCAATCAAACCCTCCTGTTTTGAGAAAGAAGCCAGGTCTGGCTTATATTTAGCTCTGTCAAAATATGGTAAAATCTACCAGTGCAGCTCTGTGGGGACTGCTTTGATTTCTTAAACAGAGGTTTCATCTTCAGAGTTCCTTCTAAGGAGAGAGGGTAAATGTCTATTTTCCCCTCTCAGTGCAAATTTTCTTTGGCTTTTCTCTCTTGGCTTCCTTAATGTCTTTTTTTCCTTTTATCTCTCACAATTCCCTGTGTGTTTTGTTATGGTGTGGAGTGAAATTTGTCTTTAGTATCATGAACCTGGGGAGTAAATATTTAAATTTAGTTACAAGAATGAAGAAAGACCAGATCTTAGGCTTCCCCATCATGCAGGGAATTTCCTCTGGTCTTTCAACATAGCCTGTGTGTAAGAGATTGAGAGCTGTTCACAGAATCCATTTCCGTTTCCCTTTGGAGCAAACAGAGTGACTGCTTTCCCAGCTTCCTCTGTGTTAGATCTGATCATGTGACTAAATTTTAGCCAATGGAATGCAGGACAGAAGTGATATGTTTCCCTTCCAGGCCTGGTCCATAAAAGGCACCGTTCGGTATTCTTGTTTCCCCATCTGCAGATAAATGTTGCTACCAGGGCAGGTTTTGAAGCCACAACATGCCAAAGACATCAGATACTTGGTCAGCCTGGTTCTTAATAACCAGCACCAACTGATTGGACTTTATGTAAATGAGAAAGAAACATCTATTCTGTTAAGAGTCTCAGCTTTCAGGGCCCATCTGTTAACTCCAGCTTTTAAACTACTACTACACCTTGCTTAAGGAGCTCTGGTAGCATAGTGGTTACGAATCGGGCTGCGAACCGCAAGGTCAGTAGTTCGAAACTACCAGCTGTTCTGCGGGAGAAAGATGAGGCTTTCTGCTCCCATAAAGAATTACAGCCTCAGAAACCCTGCTCAGGGTCGCTATGAGTCGGTTCCGACTCCACGGCACATAACCACCACCACACCTTGCTTTGTATATACCTATCAACCTTGGGTGATAAGTAGATATTGTATGCCTTTGAAAAGGAAACAAATTGGTGATTTAGTTTTTTTCTCTCTTCAGTGGTCTAACTAATCTCATGTTTCAAAACTAAGCATTTTAAATTGTTTTCATTTTCATGTGTGTTTTTTTCCTCACCATTGTTGAATAAACCAAGTTACTCCCTGCATCACTCACCCTCACTGATGTCTAAGACAGTGATAGCTGTCTAGCAGATACTCAAAAAATGTTGTTGAACCCGTTTATGATTTTATTTTGAGAAGGTGTTTTTCCTCACATGTGGATATCTCTAACTTAATTTACAACTGAGATACACCAAGCATTAGTGGAGATCATCAGTGGTTTTAAATAACAATGCCAGGCACTGTGCTGGACATTTTGTATACAATGATGGTGTTGCTAAGTGCTGTTGAGTCAGTTCAGACTCATAGCAACCTTGTGTATAACAGAAGAAAAGTCGGCCTGGTTCTGCAGCATCCTCACAATCAGTTCTATGTTTGAGGTCATTGTGTCAATTTACATCACTGAGGATCTTCTTTATTGCTGATGGTCTGCTTTACCAAGCGTGATGTCCTTCTTCATCAGGATTGGTCTCTCCTGATGAAGCATCTGAAATGTTTGCGACAAAGAATGTCCATCTTCGCCTCTAAGAAGCACTCTGGCTATACTTCCAACAGATTTCCTCCTTCTTCTGGCAGTCCATAGTGTATTTAATATCCTTCCCAAGACTGTACTTCAAAGAAATCAACTTTTATAAAAAAAATTATTGTCCAGATTCCACATGCATATGAGGCAATTGAAAATATCACGCATACATTACCACTGTCTTAATTATCTAGTCCTGTGCCATAGGATGAGCACTGAACTGCTAATTGCAAGGTCAGAAGTTCAAACCCACCAGCCACTCCTGGGAAACCCTATACAGGGTCACTATAAGTCAGAACCAAATTGATGGCATTTATGAACAATTACCTAGTGCTGCTATAGCAGAACAACCACAAATGAGCACCAGCTTTAGGAGAAGGCCTTTATTTTCTACCAGCATCTGTGGAGCCAGTGTTCCTTGGAGATCCTCTTGTGTCTTGATGTTAGTTTTCCCCAGGATCTAGGAGGTTCTCAGCACAGGGATCCCAGGTTCAAAGGACTCACTGCTCTCCCAGTTCTTCTTTCTTGGTGGTACTGAGGTTCCTCCAATCTCTGTTTTTTGCTTACTCTCTTTTTTTTTATGTCAAAGAGATTGAGTCAAGATCTAATGTTACCTCATTAATGTAACTGCCTTTAATCCTGCCTCATTAACATCAGAGGTTAGGATTTACAACACGTAGGGTAACTATATCAGATCCCAAAATGGAGGATAATTACATAATACTGAGAATCATGGCCTACACAAGTTGACACATATTTTGGGGGATCACAATCAATCCATGACAACCACTAACCTAACAGTATTGCAAGGTAGGTATTCATATGAGGGTGAGTCTAAAGTATTGTTATCAAATAATAAAAGTCTTTATCAAACAAAAAATATCAAAATGTGAAGCTACTGTTTCCCGACATATCTTCTTTTTAGGTTTTAGTTTTTTCAAATTTGTTTTTATTCCAAAGTAGATAGGTGAGAAAATAACCTTTTCAACAATCCTCATATGTACTGTTCAAAGACATTAAATGCATTATGTTGCTGACCCATCACCATTTCTAAACCCAAAGCCCATTCTTGATCTATTTGCTTCTCAAGTGTGTGTTTTTCTGCTTTTTCCTTTGATACCCGTTTTCCTGGCACTGCTCATTGACTGGTTAACACAGGGGTCCAAGAATTCAGCCAGGACCACTTAATTGTAACAGAGGAAATAGAACTTCAACCTTCCATCGAAGGGAGTTTTCAGACCCACCTTTACAAATATTAAAATTTATGTGTATTTGCATAATTTTTCTGGCAAACATATGCATATGCAATGCTCACTATTAAAGAACCACAGCAAAAAGCATTGCTAGGCATCCTTTGACTCAGTCTTGTTCAGAGCCAAAGAGTGCTGGTAGGCTTTAAAATTCTACAGGTTGGACACTGCATTGGAAATGACCATTACACTCCCAACTCCACCTCACACCCTGCACAGGCCTGAAATGTGAAATGTATTTGTTGAACAAATGTTCAAACTAACATTTAAACATTGGCTACCCATACTAAGTAAATAAAGGTGAGCTTCCAGGAAGCTGATACATTATTCTGTAGCTAGCAAGCTTGGATATGGGGTGGGGGTGGGGGTGGGGGGGTAGAAGAGATCCATCAATTGTTTTTATGAGGTGGTCATGTTTTTTAAAATATTTTATTGTATTTTCGGTGAAGATATACACAGCAGTTTAGGGTCACATTCAACAATTTCTACACAAATTGTCTGGTGACATTTGTTACATTCATCACAATGCATGAACAGTCTTATGATTTCCATTTTGGTTGTTCTGTTGATGTGGTCATTTTAAGGCTTAATTTAGTGCTACAATGTGATCTTGGTGATGTTTCAGGACTGTAGACATGTGGCACGTAGTCTAGTTGCCCTTCTCACCTGGGGCAAGCTTCTAAGCTCTCAGGGAATAAAATCAGCGTAAAAGCATGAGTCCTGGTGTGGCGCTGTAGGATAAACACTGCACTGCTAAGTTCAAGGTTGGTGGTTCAAACCTACCAGCCACTCTTTGGAAACCCAACAAAGAATATGAGTTGACCTCATAAATCCCTTCCAAAGCTAAGCTATAATATGGGTAAGAAGACTGACTCTACAGTTGGACAGTTCAAGTTAAAATCCTGGCTCAATCATCATGTAGCTATGTAATACTGGGGCCAATGGTTCAGCCTTGCCTATTCTCATTTTCTTCATCACAGAAGTATTATTCCCCTCATAGAATTATTTTAGGGATTAAATAACCCTGGAAAAGCACTTAGAATGGAACGTGCTCAGTGTATGTGGGCTATATCGCTCTTGCCTGTGCGTTTTCGGGTTTTGTTTTGGTAAATAAATAAAAGTACACATATGAGGACTTCAAATTGTTCATGGAAAGTGGAATGAAAAGACAATGGAATTTTCCCACAAACTTTTTGAAACCTCCTTGTGTTTGTGTGTTGTTGTTGTTCTTAAGTGCTGTCAAATTGGTTCCAAATCAAAGCGACCCTGCCTAGGGCTTCTGAGGAGTGATTGATCATTTAAACTGCTGACCTTGAGGTTCAAACTAACCTTGTGATCCACTGTTTATCCTATAGCACCATATCAGGATGCCATATATAGAGTATGTTGTTCTTTTTAAGTGCTGTCGAGTCTGTTCTAACTCATAGCAACCCTGCATAGGGTTTCCACGGAGCAGCTGGTGGGTTTGAACTGTTGACCTTGTGGTTTGCAGTCTAGTGCTGATCCTACAGTGCCACACCAGTAGTTCATATATAGATTTGTTGTTGTTGTTAAGTGCCATCGCGTCAGTTCTGACCCATAATGATCCTATATAACGTTTCTGAGGAGCAGCTGGTGGTTTTGAACTGCCAACCTTGTAATTCACACAGTCCAGTGATGATCCTACAGTGCCACACGAGGAATTCATATATGAGTCCATATAGGGATAGAGATAGAGATAGAGAAATATCTTAGGGACATTGGTGACTCAGTAGTAGAATTCTTACATTCAAAGTAGGAGATCTGAGTTTGATTCCTGGCCAATATATCTCACATGCAGTTACCACCCATCTGTCAGTAGAGGGTTTTGTATTCCTATGATGTTGAACTGGTGCCAGCAAAGCAGCCAGATTCAGATAGATTAGGAAGAAGGACTTGGCGATCTGCTTCCCAAAATCAGCCAATGAAAATTCTAAGGGCTACCATGGTCTGATTCATAGCCAATCATGGAGGTGGAGCAGGACCAGGCAGCATTTTATCTCATTGTGCATGGGGTTGCCATGAGTTGACTGGGTGGCAGCTAACAACAAAACAAATGAATATAACAAGGCACTTGCCATCTTAATAGTTTTATATACGCAATTCAGTGACTTTCATTACGTTTATTATGTTTTGCAATTGTCACCACTATTTCCAAATCCTCCCATCGTTCTTAAGAGAAGCTCAGTGTTATTGAACTGGGCTTTTCACCAGTTACCTCACTGAGGTTTCAACTTGTCTAGAAAGGAAAGGATTCTTTGCTGGGTGGTGAGATTGGCACAAAAAGGACAGAGTCTTGTCCCTGAGTAATTTAGCATTTATATTCAGTATTTAAATATAAAGTCTTACAGAACCTTGAACAAGTGACTTCACCTACTTTTAGGTGAGGTAGACATGAAAGAACCTTCCAACCTGCTGTGTCTACGATCCTTAATGTTGGCTTGAATCTAATTACAGAGAGAAGAATGATTACTCACCATGTGATAAGCATTGGAGGTATCTTCTTTTATTATTAGAGTAGGCTACACAGGCCATAAAAACAGTGTGGCTTCAAAATATAATTCCTTGAATTTTAGTTTTTGTTGCATCTGATGAAATGTAAAAAGACTGCTCTGTTATGCATGGATTTTGTATAATGGTCTTCTATCTCATGCTGCAAATCAATTACTTATTAGCTTTTATTGCCAAGGAAAGGAAAATATATTACTATTCATTTTAGCCTTTTCCTTATTGATTCCAAGAGTATAGTGCTAGTTCTTTAAGAAAAATGATTATATTCATTCTTTCATTAGAAAAGACCTATACCACATTATAGAAAATTAAAATAGGGAGAAAAGGAGAAAAATATAGTTACCATACTACTCAACCACAGTTCGTGTTTAACTGCTCTATGTCCTTTTTTCTTTTCTTTAACCCCACATACAGTAGTTTTCAGAGTCCTGGTGTGGCATGGTGGGTTAATGCGCTGGACTGCAAGATTGGTTTGAACTGCAGATCAAAGGCTCAAGTTCACCACCCTCTCCTCGGAAACCTTATAAAGGGTGCTAATAAGGAAGATCGTAGAAGAATTGATGCCTTTGAGTTGTGGTGTTGGAGGAGAATACT
>NW_006408847.1:264408-282966 GCF_000296735.1 Chrysochloris asiatica
GAGATGGATCAGCCAGGTGACATCATTGAGGGCGTCAAATGTGGCAGCGGTGGTGGGGTTGGCCCAGGATCGGGCATTGTTTCATTCTGCTGTGCATGGGGTCGCTATGAGTCGGTTCTGACTCGATGGCACCTGACAACAACAACATGAGTTAGAACCGACTTGAGGACACTTAAAAACAGCAGCAATTTTCACTAAAAAATATATAACAAGCATTTGCCATACTACTATATGGGGTTCAAAATGAATTGTAAAATAATCTTCCATGAGGCATACAAGTAGCCATTGATTTGACACCAACTTATAGAGTCCTGGTGTGGCACTATAAGAAAAGCAATGGGCTGCTAACTGCAAGGTTGGCATTTCAATCTAACCAACTGCTTCTCAGAAATTCTACACAGGATTGTTATGAGTCAGAACTGACTCACTGGCACTTAATAACATGGTGATCCCTTATGTGCAAAGGTTCTTCATGACGGTGAACTTTTGGAGGCACCTTTGGGGGCATTTAAACTGCTAACCTTTTGGTTCGTGACCATACACTTGACTATTTGTTCCACCCAGGGACCCCCTCGATTAAGTATGTTGTTGGTGGTGTTAAGTGCTGTCAAGTTGATTCCTGCACAGGATTTCCTAGGAGCAGCTGGTGGGTTTGAACTGTTAACCAGGAGCCCCCTATGAAGTATAGTCTGGTTGATTCGACCATTTCCTTATTCTTGTCTTGTCAGGAGGCAGTAGAACAGAATGAACATGGGATTTGGTGACAAGGCTGAGGTTAGATATGCTTCCATCATTTGCTAGCAGAGTGACCTTACACAAGCCACTTAGTTCCTCCAAGTCTTGATGTTCTCATCTGTGAAAGACCAATTGCATTTGTTCCTATTTTGTTGGGCTCTTGTAAAGATTAAATGAGGTCATGTACATGCAAGGCTCAGCCACAGTCTGGAACACAGTATGTCTCTATGACGTTGGGGGCTGCTGCCACTAATAACCCACATTTCAAGGCAATAGCTGATTAGGTTTTTATATACATCCCACAAGAAAGTACATATAATGGCCATGCCACTTTGTCAGAGACTCCGGACCTGGTTTCTCATTTGCAAAGTGTGGTGGTCAGACTATATACAGTGTGGTCTTGAAGCCCCTTCCTCCTCTAGGGTTCCATGATGTTTGGGTTCTTATTAAAAGTAACTGCAACCATGACAGGCTAATGAGCTAGGGAAGCTCTCAGCCTTCCTCCTGAAGAAAGAAACCTGTTAGGGCTGGAAGGCCTGTATGCTTGTTTTCTTTTCTCGTTCAGATAAAATTTGACATTTGTTGGCATTGCTCTCCTTCCAAAAGACTCGCATAGTTTAGTTTGTGTGCTCCTCAGATCTCCATTTTTCAAATGGCTTCAGCAGCCTGCGTGTTCAGTCCAGGTTTTATTTATCCATTTCGCATTTCTAACGTCGCTTCGCTGCTCTGATCATTTTCCTATGTGGTCATTTAAGGAAGATAAATTGGACTGCAAATCTCAGTAGAACAGGCATTGCTCTCGGTCAGTTCCCAAGGGAGATATTTTTTTTCCCCACTCTTATCACCACCTGCTTGTGCTCTCCCTATAGCCTCCCAAGATTTGTTAATTAAAACAACAAACAACAACACGAAAAACTCTTCTGACACCAGAGTAGGTGGATGGGCCCCTTTCTTGATACATGTGCTGCTACCCCTAACACCCAGACTTCTCAGATCCAAAGCCAGGTGTCAAAAAGAAAGGAAATAACTTCACGTTGTGATCAAAGCTGCCACTGCAAGCAAATGGATGTTGTCATTAGCATCCCAGGAAGAACTCCCAGCCACCACCTCTAGCATCCTCTTCCCAGGGAGTTTCCCAGGAGTAGCCTTCTGGTCCATTTGCCACCCCCACTGTCCACACTATTGCATTAAGAAGGAAGCATAGGGTAGAGAAAAGGGCTGACACTCTCTTCATTTCTTAGGGCTTCTGTAACGAAATACCATGAACAGAGTGCTTACAAGAACAGAATTTATTGTCTCACAGTTCCAGAAGTAGGCAAGCCAAATCAAAATGTTGGCTTTACCATACTACTCTTAAGTCCCTAGAGGGAAGATCCTTTCTTGTGTCTACCAGCTTCCAGTAGACCAGGTGTTCCTTGGCTTTTATTATTCCCATTTTGGAAATTGGAGTCACAGAGAGGTTAAACAACCTACCTAAAGTCACACACAAGGAGCTCTGGTAGTTTAGTGGTTACAAATCAGGCTGCTAACTTCAGGGTCAGCAGTTCAAAACTACCAGCTGTTCTGTGGGAGAAAGATGAGGCCTTCTGCTTGCATAAAGATTCACAGCCTCAGAAACCCTGTACAGGGTCGCTATGAGTCGGAACCAACTCCACGGCACATAACAACAACAACAAAGTCACACACAGTAAGGACAGATCTCCACCAGGATTTCAAACAAACAGGAATCCTGGGTCCAGAACCTGCATACTTGACTTTGTGTTGTCCTCTGCCCCCCAAAACTATTTTGAAATCCTTTCTCTAGGTAACTGATCTTGTTTGTAAATAGGGTCTTTGGTGATGTTCATAGCAAACATGAGTCCTACTAGCATATGGTATGTCCTAATCCAATCAGTGTTGTTGTTGTTGTTAAGTACCATGAAGTTGGTTCCAACTCATAGAGACCCTGCACAGGGTTTCCCAGGCTGTAAATCTTTACAGGAGCAGAAAGCCTCATCTTTCTCCTGCAGAACTGCAGGTAGTTTCAAACTGCTGACCTTGAGATTGGCAGCTCCACTCGTAACCACTACACTACCAGAGCTCCTTTAATATGAGTATACCTTACTGTATATACGTTATCCCTCAAAAGAGAAAGAGTAACATCTTTGACAACAATTCATCTCTATATTCTTTCCAGCACCTAACATGGTGCTTAGCACATTAAACATTCAGACAGTATGATATAGGTGACTGCTATGTGAATACTGGCATGTCTGTGCAAAGATGGTAGAGGAAATGCATGGAGAAACACTGTGTAGTGTCCTTATAAAAGAGAAGAAAGACAGACAGAGGAAGGGAGGTTAGGACTTGTAGTGACCCTATGTACAACAGAACAAAACACTGGCCCAGTTCTGTGACATCCTTACAGTCGCTCCTATGTTTGAGCACACTGTTGCAGCCACTGTGCCAATTCAACTCATTGAGAGTCTTCCTCATTGTCACTGACCCTCTACTTTACCAAGTATGATGTCCTTCCTGATGACATGTCCAAAGTACAGGATATAAAGTTTTAACGTCTTTGCTTCTAGGAGCATTCTGGCAGTACTTTCAACATAGGTTTGTTCACTCTTCTGGAAGTTCATGGTATATTTAATACTATTCAACATGATCACAATCCAAAGGCATGAATTTTCCTCTGATTTTCCTTATTGATTGTCCAGCTTTCACATGCATATGAGGCAAATGAAAATACCATGGGTTGGGTTAGGCACACCTTAGTCTTTTTAAGTGACATCTTAAGTCTTTAACAATTTAAATGTGTCTTTTGCAGCAGTTTTGCCCCATGCAATATGCCATTTGATTTCTTGACTGCTGCTTCCATGGTCGTTGATTGTGGTTCCAAGTAAAATGAAATGATTCAATCTTTTCTCTGTTTTTCGCAATGTTGCTTATTGGTCCAGTTGTGAGGATTTTCTTTTTCTCTATGATGAGATGCAATTCATTCTGAAGTATTTGATCTTTATCAGTAAGTGCATCAAGTCTTCTTCAATTTCAGCAAGCAAAGGTTGCCATCTGCACATTACAGGTTGCTAATGAGTCTTCCTCCAGTCCTGCTGCCACATGCTTCTTCATATAATCCAATTTCTTGGATTATTTACTCAGCATACAGATTGAATAAGTATAATGAAAGGATATAATTCTGACACACAGTTTTCCTGATTTTAAATCATGCATTATCCCCTTGCTTTCTTGGTGTGGTTGCCTCTTGGTCTATGTACAAGTTCCTCACAAGGATAATGAAGAGTTCTGGAATTCCCATTCTTAGAAATGTTATCCATAATTTGTTATGATCCACCCAATTGAATGCTTTTGTATAGTCAATGAAACACAGATAGAGATCTTTTTGATATTCTCTGCTTTTATCCAAGATCCATCTGATATCAGCTGGTGTGGTGTTGTGGGCTAATGTGCTGGACTGCAAAGTCGTTTGAGCCACACAGTCAGTGGTTCAAGCTCACCAGTTGCTCCTTGGAAACCCTATACAGGGCTGCTATGGGTCGGAACCGACTCAACAGTACTTAACAACATCCCTCATTCCATGTCTTCTGAACTTGACGTGAATTTCTGGCAAATAAAGTATGTGAAGATTAAATTAATTAAACCATGTAAAAAAGAAAAAGAATGTGCTTGGCACATCACACATGCTCAATAAATAATTACATCATGGCAATCATCCCTTTAAAGGACAGTCAGTAGTAGTACAAACAGCTTGGGTTTTAGAGTCAGATTTGAATTTGAATCCTACCACCTTCAATTTGTGTTTAACCTTCAATAATTTTCTGGACTTCTTGTACCCTCAGTGTCCTGATTTGCTAAATGGGAGCAATTTATGAACCTGAGAGGCTTCCTATGAGGAATGTGTGCTAAGTGCTTAGCAGGTCTGTTATGTGTTTTACTGAAGCCTGGCATTCAATAATCTGAGCTCCTCACTCAGCCCTCTGGAAGCCTGACTCTTGCCAGAGTTTTTAGAGGTAAGCACTGTTTCCGTTGTTCCTAGTGTTTGCTCTATTGGCTGCCAGCCTAGTCTTGGCAGTACCTGGGTCTTTGGCCATCCAAGCCATTTTAAATCTCTATTTCCCTCAGCATCTCCCCTTCCCCCTGGTGAATAGATGCCTGCCACCTGCATGGTAGCCTGTGTTTGGGGCTGCACTGCAGGTTTCTAGCGCCCTGGCTGCTTTGTTCTTTTACCAATAAACCACTAAGACCCTGTCCAATCTCCTTTCTTCCCCCTCAGGTACAGCCTGGTTTCTCTTCACGGCTGAGAGATGATACTGGTTCTTTCAAAGCCAGCAGGGTCCTCTCACCTCTGTGGAGGGTCAGACACTGTGGAACAACCTTCCCTTTTTGGAACAGTTTCCCCTGGTAGCTTCTTCTTCTATCTCGACATTGTTGCTCCCTCCCTTCCCCATACCAAACCAGGCCCCACCTCTGACCATAGAACACCCTCCCCACTAGCTCATTCTTCAGGGCCCAGTTGACTCCCATCTTTTTCAGGAAGACTCCTTATCCCCTCCAGGCCCCACAGAACTCTCTCTTCTGAGTTTCCAAAAGAGTTACTCTTCTTACTGATCATTAGGCCTTCAGAAGGAAGTTCCCTTTAGTGTGTCTGTGTGTGTGTACACCTCTGACTTAAAAACTCCTTGAGAGCAGACACTTTAAATATCAGAAATCTGTCCATGTTGATCACCTGATTAAAGTACTATGAATTTACTGTTGTTGCTAAGTGCCGTCCAATTAGTTCTGACTCATAGTGACCCTGTAGAAGGTTTCCGAGGAACAGCTGGTAAGCTTGAACTGCCGACCTTGAGGTTCAAACTGACATTGCATTCCAGCGCATTAACGCACAACACCACACCAGGTTAACTGGTGTCAAATTGGCACCCCCATTCATGGTAATCCTAAGTATGCACAACAGAATCAGACCATTATACTTCATAGGTTTTTTCATTGATTGATTGCCAGAACTTTCTTCCTACCCCATTTTGGTCTGGAAACTCTGCTGAAACCTGTTCAGTATCATAACAATATATGAGCCTCTACCCTCGGACACCCTGTACAAGGTCGCTATGGGTCGGAACCAACTCGACAGCACTTAACAACAACAACAACTGATGGACAAGTGGTGGTTGTGCTTGAGATGGGAATTGAACCCAGATCGACCCCATAGAAGGTGAGAATTCTACCACTGAGCTACCATTGTTTTCCATTATGGATGTTGTTGTGAAGTAACTTTGAGTCTGTTCTGACTCATAATGATCCTGTGTAGGGTATCTAAGGAGCAACTGATGGATTTGAACCACCGAACTTGGGGTTAGCCGCCGAGTGCTGATCCTACAGCGCCACACCACACTAGGAATAGCTCTTATTTATTGAGGCTATCTATCTATCTATTTATCTATCTATCTATCTATCTATCTATCTATCTATCTATCTGTCTGTCTATGTAGCATCTTATTTCTTCATCACATCATCCGCAATAAATGGTTACTCTTATGTTTATTTTATACTTGAAGAAATTGAAGTTTAGGGGGGAAAAAAAGGAACTTGACCAAGGCCAGATAGCTAAAAAAGAAGAGGACACATGATTACAATTTAAACAATTTCTCATGTCAAACAGAAGTCCTAGTGTGGCTCTGCAGGAGAAGTATTGGACTGCTAAATGACAGATCAGTGGCTCAAGTCCACCAGCTGCTCCTTGGAAATCCTATATAGGGGTCGCTATGAGTTAGAACCAACTTGACGACACTTAACAACAACAATGATATACGTCAAGAAAGTCTCTAAACTTTCTGTCTTGGGTTTCACTATCACTAAATATGTATATCTTTTACTTATTCGTTATTTATAAATTATATGCATCTACCATAGTCACTCATGAAAGCAGCAGCCAAGAAATCAAATGGCATATTACATTAGGCAAATCTTCTGCAAAAGACCTCTTTAAAGTGTTACAGAGCAAAGATATCAGCAGTTTGAGGACTAAGCTTCACCTACCTTAAGCCATGGTATTTTCAATGGCTTCATTCACATGTTAAAATTGAATAATGAATAAGGAAGACTAGAAGAATCGGTATATTTGAATTATGGTGTTGGAGAAGACAGCCTAGAAGTACCAGGGACTGCCAGAAGAACAAACAAATCTGTCTTGGAAGTGCAGTCAGAATGCTCCTTAAAAGCCAACATTGCAAGACTTCATCTCTCATTCTTTGGACATGTTATCAGAAGGGATCAGTCCCCGGATAAGAACATCATGCTTGATAAAGTGGAGGGTCAGTAAGAAAGAGGGAAATCCCTAATGAGATGAACTAACACAGTGGCAGCAATACTGAGCTGAGAAGTAACAATAACAGAGAACAGCCCAGGACTGGGCAGGGTTTCCTTCTGTTGTTCAAGGGTGGTTATGAGTCAGTATTGACTCAACAGCACCTAATGACAACAACTATAGTATCTATATATTTGTTATAAAACATACATAGCAAAAATAGAAATTAAAGGATAATAAAACTATATATCTTGATTGCAGTCTCTAAACACCTTTTCCTAGTAAACTGAACTGAGGCTCCTTAGAGACAATATATGCCAATCTCTGTCTATAAATTATTGATTATGTTTCTTTGGAGAACTTTGACTATGATACAGGGAATGGAGGCATATGATAACTAATACCATGGAAACATAATCAGCAAAATCAAGCCTGTGGCAAATTAGCTAGGGAAAATGATCTAGCTACTTCAACAACAAATTGTAAGACAGGAGAGTGGTAGAGAAAAAGAAAGATGAATACATAACTGAGCATAAACAGATTTAAATAAACTTTAGTGAAATGTTTATTCATCTCAATGTATGGAATTTTTCAGGATCCCAATTTAAACTAAAAAAACCCAACAACTTATAGTACAATTGGAGAAATGCAAACACTGTTTGGATATTCAATTGTATTCAGGAATTCTTGTTGATGTTTTTGGATAAAATGATGCTATTGCAGTTACAGTTCTTAAAGAGGGAGAACTTTGATTCTAGGTCTTTGTATTAAAAGATTTCTTGCTGCAATGATCTGTGATTTGCTTATCATGATGTGATAGATCCAAGGGGAAGGAGTCAAACGGGTGGTGACTAGTGGAATTAAGAGGGCTAATGCATCAGACTGCAAAGTCATTTGAACTACAAGGTTGGTGGTTCAAGATCACCAGCTTCTCATTGGAAACCCTATACAAGCATGCTATGGGTCGGAATCGACTTGATGGCACTTAACAACAACAACAACAACAGTGGTATGTTCAATAACCTCATATGCATGTGAAAGCTGGAAAGTGAATAAGGAAGACCATAGAAGAATTGCTGCTTTTGAGTCATGGAGTTGAAGGAGAATATTGAAAGTGCCATGGGCTGCCAAAAGAACCAACAGATCTGTGTTGGAAGAAGTGCAGCCAGCGTGCTACTTAGTGGCCAGGATGGCCAAACTTTGTCTCTCATACTTCGGACATATTGTTAAGAGGGACCAGTCTCTGGAGAAGGATATCATGTTTGGTAAAGTGGAGGGTCAGAGAAAAAGAGGAAGACCCCTATCAAGATGGATTGGCCAAGTGGTAGCATGCATGGGCTCAAGCGTGGCAATGATAGTGAGGTTGGCCCAGGATCAGGCAGTGTTTCGTTCTGCTGTGCATAAGGTCACTGTGAGTCAGTATCGACTCAACAACAACAACATGAGTTCATTGAAGTCCCGGTGTGACACTGTGGGTTAATGTGCCAGACTGCAAAGCCATTTGAACTGCAAGGTCGGCAGTTCAAGCTCACCAGCTGCTCCTTGTAACCCCTATACAGAGTTGCTATGGGTTGGAATCCACTCAACAGCACTTTAATGACAACGATGAGTTCATGATTTTTGAAGTTAGATGATAAAGTTAGATGGAGGTTCACTATATTATTCTCTGCTTTAATACATGGAGTCCTGGTGTTGCCCCATAGGATAAGCACTGGACCTCAAGGCTGGTTTGAACTGCAAGGTCAGCAGTTCAAACTCACCAGCTGCTCCTCGGAAATCCTATACAGGGTCACTATGAGTCGGAACAGACTTGACAGCACTTAACAGCAACAACTTTTATACACATTTGAATTTTTGTAATTAAAATTCTTTTAAAATTACATAAAAATAAATATAAAAGGTTTAAATATTTACTTCATTTCAATGGATTGTTTGGGACTGGTACTGCCTGGGCGTGATCACACACTTTGTAGACCACACGTATCCTGCATTCTGCAACATCACTTTTCAAACAAGAGATATGACTAGAAGGGCTTTCTTCATCTAGGAACTGAGGTCCCTAAGGCACCTAAAAGCAACAGCCCACCTCCTTAATGAGCAGTGATTAAAGGCTTGCCATCCACAATTCCTTCTCTTTTGTTTTTGCAACCTGCATTCCTTTCATTAACAGTGGAAGGAATCCGATTTTCAAGATCACTGCAGAAGGGAAAAATTGCATTGTTTAAAGAAGAAAAATCATCAGGTGTTAAAGGAACAGGCTTTAAAGGCAGAAGTAACAATCCTGCCAGCCTACTTGGGTAGTGAAATAACGCCCTTGGCAATGAGAGTGGAGTGTTCTATCACAGTCTCAGTAAACTTTCTCTCCCTTGGGCAGTATTTTATAGTTACTGCTTCTATGGCCCATTGGCACAGACATAATTTATTACTTGTTTACACATTGCACTTACTGTGCTAAGGTGAAGTCCATTGATGCATTTCTACTGAGGATCTCAGTGTGTGTGTGTGTGTGTAAGCACTGAAAAACTCAAAATCTGACAAGTTTTGAACCTTCTTCAGTTTTTCATAGCACACTGGCTGCCCAGGACCAAAAGAGCTTCCTGGGTTCTATGCTTAAACACACCCTGGTGGGCTAATGGTTAAACATTTGCCTGCTAATCAAAATGTTGGTGGTTCACCATGTAAGACCAGGAGATCTGCCCCTGTAAAGATTTACAGCCTAGAGTACCCTATGAGGCAGTTCTACTCTGTCACATGGAGTTACTATGTGTCAAAATGGACTAGAAGGCACTCAACAAAACCATACCATGTTGTTTTCACCACCACACATCCATTTGGTTGTTGTTGTTGTCGTTAAGTGCTGTCGAGTCGGTTCTGACCCCCTTCTCATCGGAACAACCTGTATGTATAGGGTTTCCGAGGAGAAGCTGGTGAACTTGAAGACCTCAAGCAAGATTCAAACCCTTTTTGCAGTCCAGCACATTAACCCACAGCGCCACACCCATTGGGTAAATTCTATTATAATGCACATTTTGCAGCTGTGGAACTCAGAGGGCAGTTGTTGAAAAGCAGTAACTTTTAAGTAGCTGCTAATTTCTTTGCCTTTAACAAAGAATCATCTCCTCACTTTGCTGCCATCATACAAGCAGAATGGAGTTGTGACTACCACTGTTGTGTGCTGTTCAGTCCATTCTGACTCAGCGACCCTGTAAAGGATTTCCAAGGAGTGAATGGTGGGCTTGAAAACCGACTTTGTGTTATCATAACTTGCTTTTGGACTTGCAGAGAGAGCGCACCATCTCTGCAGCTCCCACCCTCCTCCCCAGCTCACCACCTCTTCCCCCTTTGGCAGTGATAGTCATAATTTTATGTCTAGGTGTTTTATTGACGAGGAAAACAAGACCCAGGGGGGATTAATCACTTGCCAAAATCCACAGGTTGAGCTGAGATTTAACACCGGACTGCAGTTCAAACCTGTGCTCTTGCTCACTACCCTTTGATTCCCCAATATGCTGGAAAATGCCCGTCTTCTCAGTCACTTTGGCCCAATAGCTTCCATAGGTCCAGACTCTTGCAGAGCTATAGGCCAGAGGGACAGCAACATTCAGTAGAGGGCGCCTGAGAGCGTACATGGCTGCTGAACCCAGGAGAAAGCTTCTGGCTCCTCTCTCTGAAGGCCCAGCCCACAAGGAAAGGCCTGGAATTCAATCCTCTGCATTCCAGCCAGGGTTCCGGTGACATAATAAAGCCCAAGGAGGAATCTGGAGTGACTGGTCAGCAGAACCCCAGAGAATTTTCTACAGATAGCCAGGGCGTGTCTCTGGCCCTGCCCTCTCCGCTGGAGGAAAGTTCTTTTATGCCTGGGCTGGGCAATGCTGTGTGCAGCAGGTGGTGGGTAGGGGGATCAGCCAGGCACTAAGTCCAAAGGACTTTGTAAAGGGGAGGTGACTCAAGAGAAATCAGGCCAGGAGAGGGAATTCCAACTATGGCGTTTTAGAGAAAACTATTTTGTTATTTGCCCTCGATGACCTTGGGAGTGCGTCTGCAATGAGATGTCCCGAATGCTGAGCCCTTTGATGCTGGCTCTGAAGACATTCCGTGGCAAGAGCCAGGCTCTCTTTGGGGAGAGATGCGTGTTTGGAATGCTGGAGGGCCCAGTGCTGTGATTGGAGGTCTGGGGTTTCAGAGTTCCTTCATTTGCATGACCATGCAGCAGGCTTACTACTTTTCAGCAATAGCGGGTTGGAATTTGAAACTCAGTCTGTTTACTTTTCAGATTCCAAACAAACAGCATTCCTATCAATAATGCCGCATAAATACTGGCTGTGATAGCGTAGAATCCTATCATCACTTATATATATATATATACATATACATATATATATACATTTCATCCGGTCTGCTAGTGAATAGGACTTCTCAGAAGTCATGCATATATTTTTACATAAAACATTAGCTAAGCTGCTAAGGGCTTTAACAATATAATTTCATCATGGGATTCTGGGATCTTTGGTTTATACTGCCACCAGAACCCCAAGACAGAATTAATTCATGTAACTGGGGCAAGTCCAAGTGCTGTTTTTCCATTCCCCTTATAAGTGAATTTAACTATTTTAATTGCCTAAACATTTGGAGACTAGGGTATGAGGTGGAGAAAAGTCTGCCTGATGTATTCATTAGTTTCAGAGTAAATTCATTAGAAGCCGTATACTGTGGGTGTTAAAAACAGAAATGTTTCAGTCAAATAGCATGAGTTTGAAACCTGACTAGGAAACTGTGAAAATTTGGGTAAGTTATTTGTTATCTCTGAGCTTCCATTTACTTATCTGTAATTGTTGTTGTTGTTAAGTGCCATTGAATTGGTTCCGACCCATAGAGACAGTGTATAGGGTTTCTGAGGAGCAGCTGGTGAGTTTGAACCATCGACTTTGCAGTTCAAATGGCTTTGCAGTCTGGCACAATAACCCACAGCTCCATACTAGGACACCTACCTATCAGGGTTTTTGACAGGATTAAATCTGTCAGAATAGATTGAACGGGTGAATACAATACCTGTAAAAAGTCCTTAGTACAGTGCCTAGAACACAGTAACTGCCAATAAATGGCTGCTTTATTATTAGCTCAACAGCAATAGCAAAACATCCCTGAAACTGTTTCCTGACACTACGAAAGTCCAGGAATCTTAGCCACTTCCAGCTAGGAGCTTCTCTTTTTAGCCCAGAAATTCCCCAGATGCTCAGCATTTGTGAATTTAATAATTCCCCACCAGAGAGAGCAGTGCGGCAGCCCCCACCCTGTCTGGAATCCCAGAAGCACCTCTGAGATCCTGACCTAGCACAGCTGCCTGTTGCAAGTAATTTAGGAAACATAAAACAGAAAATATCGCAGTTTCACAGGAGGGTCTGAAGACTGGACTTTATGTATCTTTAATGGCTCAGTTTTCTCCTGTAGAGGACTGAAAGCAGGGTTCTGCCAAGAAGACTGCTACCTCTTACCACCTCTCCCCCTTCCCACCCCCCCCCCCCCCCCATCCCCCTAACCCCCCAGGCAGGAAGCAGGAGCTCCTCAAGTCCTGAGGGGCCCATTTGCCCACTAAAGTCTGCTCTAATGCCACCTTGTCCATGGTTTTTCCTCAGATGCAAACATGGCTCCTGCCCACTTTGGAAGTAGAGCTTAACTTTGTGATGAAACATTGTGGCTTCAATCTTGACTCCCCTGTGTATTATCTCTGTGACCTTGGACAAGGAACTTAATGTTTCTGAGCCTGGCTAGTCATCTGCAAGGTAAAGAGAATGGTAAATTCCTCATTGGGTGGTTCTGTAGATTCAATGGGAGCCAGAGTGTAAGATGCTGAGCACTTCTGTCACAGAGGTTCTTCTGTGAGCCTAGTTTCTTTCCCAAATAACCAAGAAGATTGAAACAGAGACCATGCTCACACAATTCCTTCCTGGTGGTGGTGGTGATGTGCCGTGGAGTCGGTTCTGACTCATAGCGACCCTGCATAGGGTTCCCAAGGCTGTAAATCTTTATGGAAGCAGAAAGCCTCATCTTTCTCATGAGGAACCACTCATAATTTTGAACTGCTGACCCTAGATTAGCAGCCTGACTCATAACCACTATGCTAATTCCCTCCTATCCTGTTCTGAAATAAAAGAGATCACAGAGTTGAAAGAGGCAGAACTGAATGCTATTTCAGAAAGAAGTGGTGATGAATTAGTATCGCCTGTGGGGGACCTCAAGTGGCCAGACATGAAGGGTCATTGTGATGCACTGTCTTGTTGTTAAGTATCATTGAGACAGTTCCTACTCAGTAACCCTGTATGGGGTTTCAGAGGAGCGGTTGGTGGGTTTGAACTGACGACCTTTTGGTTAGCATCCCAGTGCTTATCCTACAGTGCCACACCAGGACTTCATGTGTTGCCTTACAGGACTCTTGTCCTCACAAGCAGCCTAGTGAGTGATATCTTTCTGTTTCCTGAGGTCTTCTTTGATGATGCCAACCTAAATGACCTGAGAAAATGTATTTCAGGGATCCAGATCTTGGTGTTAATAGTTAAAGTACAAGAATATTGTACCTAAAAGTATTCTGTTTTTATTTTTGTTTGTTTGTTTATTTGTTTTGCTTGAAAGTTGGTCATTCTGTTTCCCAACTGGGATCTCTATAAATGAAAACCTTCCATCATCAGAAATAGAATTTGCTGTTGTTGTTGTTAGATGCTTTTAAGACGGTTCCTGCTCAGAGCTGCCCTATGCACAATAGAATGCCATACTGCTCAGTCCTGCACCATTCTCACAGTTGCTAAGCTTGGAGCCCATTGTTTCTGTCACTATGTCAATCCATCTTTTAGGGGGTCTTCCTCTTTCTCACTGACCATCCATTTTTATCAAGCATGATGTCCTTCTTCAGGGGCGGGTCCCTCCAAATAACATGTCCAAAATGGAAGCCATCCTGGTTTCTAAAGAGCATTCTGGCTGACCTTCTTACAAGTTTTTCTTGTTCTTCTGACAGTCCATAGTATTTTCAATATTCTTCTCCAACACCACAACTCAAATGCATCAATGTTTTATATAACCTTCCTTATTCATTGTCCAATTTTCACTTGAATATGGTATAATGGCATTGGTTAGGTGCACCCTTGCTCGTTAACACTTTAAAGGGGTCTTGTGCTGCAGATTTGCCTAATGCAATACATTCTCTGATTTCTTGACTGCTGCTTCCATGAATGATGATTGTGGATCCAAGCAAAATGAAGTCTTTGACAACTTCAACCTATTCTCCATTTATCATAATGTTATTTATTGATCTAGTTATGAGGATTATTGTTTTCTTTACATTGAAGTGCAATCCATACAGAAGTCTGTAGTCTTTAATATTCATCAGTAATTATTTTAAGTCTTCTTGGCTTTCAGCAAACAAGGTTGTGTTAGTAAATCTTCCTCCAATCCTGAAGGTACATTCTTCTTCATATAATCCAGCTTGGATTATTTGCTCAGCATACAGATTGACTAAGTATGATGAAAGGATACAACCTTGGCACACGCCTTTCCTGACTATAAACCATTCAGTATCTCCTTGTTCTGTTTGAACAACAGCCTCTTGGTCTATGTACAGGTTCTTCATTGTGAGAAATAGCTGCTGGGGTGATCCAACTTCAGAATCAAGGATATCTTGGGGGGAGCAGGTTGGCATGACAAAAGGGAACTCTGAGAAGAAGAAGAGACTAGTTTGACCTACTAGACTATTTTAAAATAAGAATACACCCATCAAGGAAGTAGGGGAAGTTCAAGAAGAGGGGGTGGAACTAATATTATATGAGAATGCTCCCTATAGGGACTAGTACAGCCATTCAGATTGTAAACTCCAAAGTGCCCAGTAAAGGGGAAACGGAGGAGGGGCTTTTTCCCAGCTAGGTTAATAAAACTCTTTGTCAATTGGCCATGCGTTCAGTCTGCCCCGTCTACAAGGCTAAATCGAATAAAGAAAACCTCACTCTCACTAAAATGAGTACAGATTGGATTACTTGAGTGTTTGTCAGTATAGACAACATTTCTCACATGATTAAGTGTTCTGGAATACCCATTCTTCTCAATGTTATCCATACCATGTCATGATCCACACAGATGGAAGACTTTGCATAGTCAATAAAGTATAATAAACATGCTTCTGAAATTCTCTACTTTTAGCCAAGATCCATCTGATGTCAGCAGGAATATCCTTTGTTCCATGTCTTCTTCAGAATGTCTGACAGTTCTTTGTGGATGTACTGATTGCAATTGTTTTTTAATTACCTGCAGCAAATTTTACTTGCAGTTGATATTAATGATATTGTTCTATGGTTTCTGCATTCTGTTGAGTTGCCTATCTTTTGAATAGTCACAAATATGGATCTCTTCCAATAAGTTGGCATTTCTTGGCACCTTATTGGAAGCACCTCCAGTGCTGCATCAGTTTGTTGAAATATTTTAATATGTATTCCACTAATTCCTGTAGTCTTGCTTTTCACCATTGCTTTCAATGTAGCTTTGACTTTTTCCTCCAGTACCATTGGTTCTTGATCATATGCTACCTCTTGAAATGGTTGAACATTGACCATTTCATTTTTGGTACAGTGACTCTATTTATTCCTTCTATCTTCTTTTGATGCTTTCTACATCATTAAGTATTTTACCCATAGAATCCTTAATTATTTTTAAGTTGAGGCTTTAATTTTTTCTTAAATTATCTCATCTTGAAAAATACTGAGAGTATTCTTCCCTTTTGATTTCTAACAACAGGTCTTCACAGAGTTCGTTGTACTTGACTCAGACTTCTTGAGCTGCCCTTTGAAATCTTCTATTCAGCTCTTTTACTTCATTTTTCCATATACTCTAGCTTCTCTGGGCCCAAGAGCAAGTTTCAGTGTCTCATTTGACATCCGTTTTAATCTTTTCTTTTTCACCTGTCTTTTTAATGACCTTTTGCTTTCTTCCTGTAAGGTGTTCTTAATATCAACCCACAACTCTTCTGGTCTTTGGGCATGAGTGTCTTATGCACTGGATCAGTTTTTGAGATGGTTTCTAAATTCAGGTGATCTCTAAATTCAAGGTCACTTGTTTTAATTTTTTTCAGTTTCAGCCTGAACTTAACATAAGAGCAATTGACGTTTTATTTCACAGTTGGCCAATGGTCTTCTTTTGGATGATGATACTGAGATTATATCTCTTTCCACAGATGTAGTCAATTTGATTCCTGTGCATCCCATCTGGTGAGGTCCAGATGTATAATCAGCTTTTTGCTGTTGGAAAAAGGCATTCGTGTGATCTCTAGCTTTGTTTCTATGGCCAATGCCATATTTTCAACAATTGATCCTTCTTATTTTTTTCAAACTTTTGCATTCCAATTATTGATAATTATCTTGATTGCATATTTGATCAATTTCATACTGAAGAAATTGGTAGAATTAAATTTAATTAGCACTGACCTTAGTGGTTGGTGTGCAAATTTGAATACTGGAATTAGCTGGCTTTCCTTGTAGGTTGTTGTTGTTGTTGTTAGGTGCCATCGAATTTGTACTGACTCATAGTGACCCTATGCACAACAGAACGAAACACTGCCTGATCCTGGGTCAACCTCACAATTGATGCCACACTTGAGTCCGTTGATGCTGCTACTTTGCCAATCCATTTCGCTGGGGGTCTTTCTCTTTTTCTCTGATAGTTCACCTTACCAAGCATGATATCCTTCTCCAGCGACTGGTCCCTCCTGACAATATGTCCGAAGTATGAGAAATGAATTGTACAGATATTATCCTATCACAGACAGCATTGTACTTCAAGGTAGATCTTAGAATGTTCTTTTGAACAAAGAATATGATGTCATTGTTCTTCAATTTGATGTTCCCAACATGGCAAACCATATGACTGCCAGATTCAAAATGACTAATACCAGCCCATTTCAACTCACTAATGCCTAGGATAGCTATCTTTATGTGTTCCATTTCATTTTTGACAACTTCTAATTTTCCAAGACTCATACTTCTTACATTCCATATTCAGATTATTAATGGATGCTTGCAGCTGTTTCTTCTCTTTTAAGTTGTGCATCATTACCACACGAAAATCCTAAAAGATTTGCTCTATTCATGCCATCATGGCCAACTCAATTTGAAAAGGCAACTCTGCCCTTGTCATATTTTCAATGCCTTCCAATCAGAGAGGTTCATCTTTGAGCACTAAATCTGACAATGTTCAGGTATTATTCATAATATTTTCATCTTCCTGCACCATATCTGACAATGTTCTACTGCTATTCATAAGGTTTTCAGTGGCTAACCATTTAGATGTAATTCAGCGCTCCTT
The DNA here is from genome assembly GCF_000296735.1 of Chrysochloris asiatica. NCBI lineage: Eukaryota > Metazoa > Chordata > Mammalia > Afrosoricida > Chrysochloridae > Chrysochloris > Chrysochloris asiatica. Next base: position 281,780 of record NW_006408847.1, read on the forward strand.
TTTAGTCTGTCTTAGTCTGGAAGCTCTGTTGAAACCTGTCCACCATGGGTGACTCTGCTGGTTTTAAAATTCTGGTGGCATAGCTTCTAACATCATAACGCCATGCAAGCCATCACAGCCACTGACAGATGAGTGGTGGGAAGTACAGTGCACTCATTAAATATTCCCATCTCTGTTCCTTTTCTAGCAAGCTGGCCAATAGTCCATGTATGATGCAAGTTGAGTTATTTTTCATAAATAAAGTGACAATAGCTTCCCAATAGCCAAGAATTTGTGTTGGATTTATGTCCTCTTAAGCCTTTCGACCTATTTTATGTAGCTATTTCTTATGTACTTCTGCTTTCTCTGAAAATATTTTCTTCTCACCCATGTGAGTATATTGGCCGCAGTCATTTTTAGGAACTGTGAATGGAGTTAAATTTATTTACAGGTCAACTCTGCAGCTGCAAAATTCCCAGGGCAGATCTTTGGAGAAAAAGAAGCCTTTTATAGAAGGAAATACACATAGACTTGTTTCTTTTCACCTCTAGAGCATGTACAATGCCTGGTAAACCCTGTATGTTTCCTTACAGCACCTAGGATAGTTTTGTCTAGTGGTTGTTAAGTGCCATTGAGTTGGTTTTGACTCATAGCGATCCTATATAGGGTTTCTGAGGAGTGGCTGGTGAGTTTGAACCACCTATCATGGGGTTTAAACCAACCTTGAGGTCCAGTGCTTATACTACGGCATGACACCAGGACTCCTTCCATAAATGTTGTTGTTAGGTGCCGTTGAGTTGGGTCAGACCCATAGCTACCCTGTATAGGGTTTCCAAGGAGCAGTTGGTGAGCTTGAACCACCGACCTTGTAGTTCAAACGGTTTTGCAGTCTGGCGCATTAACCCACAGTGCCACACCAATCCTTCCATAAATGTTATTGTTAGGTGCCATTGAGTCGTCATTGACTCAAAGCGACCCTATGCACAGCAGACAGAAACACTGCCCGATCCTGGGCCAACCTCACTACTGTTGCCATGCTTGAGTCCATCGATGCCGCCACTTGGCCAATCCATCTCGTTGCGGGTCTTCCTCTTTTTCTCTGACCCTCCACCTTACCAAACATAATATACTTCTCCAGCGACTGCTCCCTCCTGACAATATGCCCGAAATATGAGAGATGAAGTTTGGCCATCTTGGCCTCCAAGGTT
>NW_006408847.1:291541-293076 GCF_000296735.1 Chrysochloris asiatica
CCAATCCAAAGAGAGCTGAACCAATGAAATGCAGAAATCAGTGAACAATATCATTAATATAACATGCAAGTAAAATTTTGCTGAAGATAATTCAAAAATGGTTGCAAAAGTACATTGACAGGGAACTGCCAGAAATTCAAGTTGGATTCAGAAGAGAATGTGAAACACGGGATATCACTGATAATGTCAGATGGAATTTAGATAAAGGCAGAGAATAACAGGAAGATGTTTAGTTGTGCTTATGCAATGACTTTTGACTGAATGGGTCATGATAATCTCTGGATAATATTGCAAACAATGGGCATTCCAGAACACTTAATTGAGCTCATAAGATACCTGTACATAGAGTAGGAGGTAGTCATTCAAACAGAACAAGGGGATACTGAATGGTTTAGAATCAGAAATCAGGGTTGTACTCTTTCACCATACGTATTCCATCTGTATGCTGAGCAAATAATCCAAGAAACTGAATCATATGAAGAAGAACATGCCATCAAATTGGAGGATGACTCATTAACAACCTTCAATATGTAGATGATACAAATTTGCTTGCTGAAAGCCAAGAGGACTTAAAATATTCACTGATCAAGATCAAAGACTTTGGTATGGATTGCACCTCAATATAAAGAAAACAAAAATCCTCACAACTGAACCAATAAATAACATCATAATACATGGAGAAAAGATTGAAGTTGTCAAAGACTTCATTTTTCTTGGATCCATAATCAACACTGATGGAAGCAGCAGTTAAGAAATCAGTGACGTGTTATATTAGGCAAATCTGCTGAACAAGACCACTCTAAATGTTGACGAACAAAGATGTCAGTTTGAGAACTAAGGTGTGACTGACCCAACCCATGGTTTTTCAATAGTCTCATCTGCATGTGAAAGCTAGACAGTGAATAAGGAAGACTGTAAAATAATTGATGCATTTTAATTATGGTATTGGAGAAGAATATTATCAGTACCATGGACTGCCAGAAGAACAAATAAATTTGTTTTGGAAGAAGTATAGCCAGAATTCTCATTAAAAGTCAGATGGCCAGACTTCATCTCTCATACTTCGGACATATTATTAGGAGGAACCAATCCATGGAAAAGGACATCATGCTTGGAAAAGTGGAAGCTCAGCAAAAAAGAGGAAGTTCCCCAAGGAGATGAATTGACTCAGTGGCCAAAGTAATGGGTTCAAGCATAGTACGAGATTGGCACAGGACAGGGTAGTATTCCGTCTGTTTTGCATAAAGTTGCTATGAGTCGGTGCTGACTCAATGGCACCTATCAACACCAATTGAGCTCCATGGTGCAGAAACTCAGGCTGTCTATATACTCTCAACTTCATGGTCCAAGATGGTGACATCAATAATTCAGACATGATGGTGAAGCAATGAGGAATAGGAAGATAAAGATGCACAGTTGTTGTTGTTAGTGTTGTAACAAATCCGGAGGCACAAGAAACCGAGTGGCACTCAGAATGGCAAAGGAGAACAGATTTATTTGGCTACCATCCCAGAGAGGCCTATGGGTCTCTCTAC
>NW_006408847.1:293903-300786 GCF_000296735.1 Chrysochloris asiatica
GGATTTTTGTTTTCTTTACATTGAGATGTAATCCATACCGAAGGCTGTGCTCTTTGATCTTCATCAGTAAATGTTTTAAGTCCTCTTCACTTTCAGTAAGTATACTATTCCATAAATGTTGTTATTGTTAAGTGCCATCGAGTCGGTTCTGACCCATAATGACCCTGGATAGGGTTTCTGATTCCATAAATGTTTTTGTTGTTATGTGCCGTAGAGTTGGTTCCAACTCATAGCAACCCTGTACAGGGTTTCCTAGACTGTAAATCTTTATGGGAGCAGAAAGCCTCATCTTTCTCGTGAGGAATAGTTGGTAGTTTCAAACTGCTGACCTTGTGGTTCGCAGCCTGATTCATAACCACTACGCTACCAGAGCTCCTTGATTCCATAAATAGTACAGTCTAATTTCAGGTTCATAGAGGGACTCAGAGGCATACAGAGCAAGGGTGCCGTGACTCAATTCCACTCCTTTTAGTGATCTATTGTTTGTGACTAACACTATTCTACATCCTGCAGGGCGGATACACAGTTTAGTGTGGAGCTTGGTACATCATCTGGAGACAGTGTCAATAGAAAAGATGCTACATAATGTAGCCACTGAATACTCTTTTAGATTGTAATCTCCAAAGTGGCTAAGTCTCTATTTGAACAGCTTTGTATTATGCCCAGCACCATGTTACTTGTATGTTGTTTTGTTTGCTGCCATCAAGTTGGCTGCTGACTCATGGGGCCCTCATATACAAAAGAACAAAATGCTGTCTGATTCCCATGCCATCACACCCATGATCTGCTGGGGATTGGACCATTGTAATCCATAGGGTTTTCATTGACTGATTTTCAGAAGCAAATTTCTAGGCCTGTCCTGATCTGTTTTAGTCTGGAAGCTTAGCTGAAGCCCGTCCAACATCAAAGCAGCCTGCAAGCTTCCACTGTCAGATGGGTGGTGACTGAGGTGGAGGTGTGCGGGCCAGGAATTGCAGGGGGTCTCCACACAGAAGGCAAGAACTCTACCACTGAACCACATATGCATATTCTGCTGCTTGTTTTATTTGTAAAATGACCAGATAATTGAGCCACAACCATGAAAAATAATTATTGGACAGCCCCATCCTCCTCCATCTCATTCATTTGCTTAAAGGTATTTACTGAGAAACCACATATTTTCTATGAAGTTATTGTGAATTGAATGTTTTATAATTATAATTATTGATATTTAAGGAGCTCTGGTAGCATAGTGGTTATGAATTGGGCTGTAAACCTCAGGGTCACCATTTCAAAACTACCAGCTATTCTGTGGGACAAAGCTGAGGCTTTCTACTCCTGTAAAGATTTACAGTCTCAGAAACCCTGTACAGGGTCGCTATGACTTGGAACCGACTCCATGGCACATAACAACAGCAACAACAGCATTCATTACAACAGTATCTATATACAGTGGAAAATGGTAGTTTGCATATGTGGGAGACAGCTTATATATTCAGTCTAGAGTCAATGAAGGGGCTCTGGTGATGCACTGGTTAAGTTCTTAGTTGCTAACTAAAAGAACGGTGGTTTGAACCTACCAGCAGCTCTGCAGGAGAAAGATGTGGCATCTGTTTTTGTAAAGATCGTGGCTTCAGTAATTCTATGGACAGTTCTCTCGAATTGCTGCGAATCAGAATCAACTCAATGGCAGTGGGTTTATGGTCCATGAACGCTTCACATGTGAGTTATACACGAAGGGACATGGGTACCCTGCCAACTCCCAGTGGACTGAGAACCACTTTTCCAGAATATTCCCTTTCCTTCAATTGTGCTAATAGCAACCTTCAGGGATCCTTGGGAGAGATCTTAAAGAAAAACAGTTGGCTTTTCAAACAGGATTCATACCAACACTGAAAGAAAGCCAGTTAGCTCCCTCCTCCAAGGTGACCAACATAGTCAACAGCCAATGACTGCAGATGATCCAATGACCAGAAATAGAGGCCATCTCCCTGACTCCTGGCAAAGTTTTCACACAGAAAATACATCAAACTTATCATACAGAAAATACTGCAAGCTCTTTGAACAGTCTGGAAAAGGGTGGCAGTCAGGGACTCCTCAACTCCAATCCCTTCACCCTTGAACTCAACCATTGCTAGTCTACATTTTGTTTCTCAGTGCTCAACTAGGTGATTGTAGGTTACATCCCAGAAAGAAACATATAATTCTTTCGTAATGGCCTTCTACTTATGTAAATGGCTACACGTATTTGATTCATGTTTCCAGATTATAGTCTTTAAGGCTTTCTGTCAAGCTCCCCCTTGGCAGTAGAAGGTTTCCATGTTCTAATTCTTCTTGCTTAACCAGAAAACTTAGAAGGCTCCTTAAAAGTCAGGATAGCTAGACCTCATCTCTCATACTGCAGACATATTATGAGGAAGGACCAGTCCCTGGAAACAGGACATCATACCTGGTAAAGTGGAGGGCCAGTGAAAAAGAGGAAGACCCTCCAACAAGATGGATTGGCACAGTGGCAACAGCAATGAGCTCAAGCATAGCGACAATTGTGAGATTGGATCAAGACAGGGCAGTGTTTGATTCTGCCCAGATTGTGCATAGGGTCGCTGTGAGTACATAATGACTCTGTTGCTATGTTGCTAAGTGCCATCGAGTCGGGATCTGACTCATAGTGACCCTGTACAGGAGCAGCTGGTGAGTTAGAACTGCTGGCCTTAACGGCCCAAACCAACGTTGCAGTTTACCGCATTAACCGGCAACACCACACCAGAAGTCCACATAATGACTCTACAGCACCTAAAAACAGCAATAACCAGAAAACAGTGAATTCAAATAAGAAGCTGATTTCAGGATGAGAAGGATCCCTTCTGCTTGTGAATCACCAGCCTATCCAGGAAGAGGAAGGAGAGAGAAGTTTGGGTCTGCTTGAGAGGCCCAGGATGGAGGTCAAGGCAGTCCAGTTTCTTACCTGGAGTGCGTATGTAGAAAAGAAAGGTCCTTGCTGACCTGGCTAAAGAGGCTTGGTGGTGCAGGAGTGAAATGTTCCCATCAGCTGCTTCTCAGGAGAAAGATGTGACAGTCTGCTTTTGTGAAGATTTGCAGTCTTGAAAACCCTATGGGGCAGTTCTACTCTGTCTTGTAGCGTAGTGTTGAGTGGGAATTGACTTGATGGCAAAAGGTTTTTGATTTACCAAGCTGGTGATCTTCACTCAGATCTTAAATCCTTTGAAAATAGAGATGGTGTTTTTGCCACACTCATATATCCCCAGTAGTGGCTAGTGAACATACAATCACCATTTGTTGAAAGACTGAATGGTTCTAGAATGGTGTGAAGTTGAGGTCAGTAAGTCAAGGTAGCAGGCTGAAATTAGCCTCAAAAAATACATGACGTCACAGGGTGAAGGTAAGGAAGCAAGGGAGGGCAGGCCTGGGAAGCTGATGCAAGGAGGCATGGCTTGCAGTCCAGCATGGCTCAAGGACTCTGCTGTCTGCATCTGCCTGTTTCACTAACCTGTGGCAGAGTGAACAAGATATGCTCTCAGAAAACAAGTTTGTATGAATGTAGGTGAAGCAGGTTGCAAGAGAACTAATTGTAAAAAGTTTGACTTCACCATTTCTTTAGATGGAAAATGCTTCACTTTCATTTGAAATAAGGTTGCATTTACAATTTGATCTGTAGACACTGTACCTTGCTGTTGTTAGAGGTTGTACAGTCAGTTCCGGCTCAATGCGACCTTATGTACAATAAAACACTGCGATGAAACACTGTCCAATCTTGCATTCTAAATAGGTAAAACACACATTTATCATTTCTACAGGCTATTATTATTATTTACATTTAGATTCCACCAAAAGATTTGAAGTAATAAGTGCTTGTAGCTAGCTGGTGAGCATTTGTTGATAGGTATCAGAGTAAAACTGCTACATGGGGTTTTCAAGGTCATGATCTTTTGGAAGCCGATTGTCTTCTAAGGTGCCTCTGTTGTTGTTGTTAAGTGCCCACGAGTCAGTTCCGACTTATAACAACGCTGGTTATTTGAAATGGTGCATTTGAAATGCCAACCTTATGTTTCAAACAGACCTTGAAGTCCAGTATTTATCCCATAGCACCACATTAGGTGTTTCTGGGTACACTTGAATTCCCAAGGAGTCTTGGTGTGGCGCTGTAGGTTAATGTGCTGGACTGCAAAGTCAGTTTGAACCTTAAGGTTGGTGGTTCAAGCTCACCAGCCACTCTGTAGGAACCCTAAACAGGGTCGCTGTGGGTTGGAACCTACTCTAAGGCACGTCAAGTGTAGAACCATTTGTGTCCAACAGGAATTCCTAGGTAGACTATTGGAATAGTCCTTTCACATTGAAAAAGCTTACAAAGCATTTTCACAGTCCTGTGTGCTTTAACATCTCCACAACTTGGTAGGGATTGCACTGGAGTTGGAAGAACTAGGTTCAAATACCCAGTGCTGCTTTGTATCAGTCATGTATGAAAGTTGAGACAACTCATCTAACTTCCCCGAACCCCTGCTTTCTCTCACTTTATTGTGAATGCTTCATTTATTTAGAAATCAATTTTGATATTTGTATAATGTAGTAATGAAACAAGGTCCCAAGAACTTTAATTCAGATTTTTTTTATAGTGGTTTGTGTGCATGATTTTAAAAATTAAATAGTCCAAAAGGATATAAAGAAACTGTCTCCTAAGCCATCCCTCCCCAGTCTCATTCTGCCTTTAACTGGTTTCTGTTTTTAGTTTTCCTTGTGGTTTCTTTTGTATCTCAAAATAGTATGTTTACACTGCTATTCCTTGATCTAGTAACCTTAGTAGACATTATCTATCCACTTCCTTCTAGGGTAGATAAGTTTTAATTTGCAGTCCCAGACTCCCCTGTTTTGAAAGTTGTAGCTATTTTAGTTTCTCTGTTACAGTTGTAACTGTAGACAAACCTCTAATTCTTGTTCCATCAACAGTCAATGATACTTTTGACTTCTCATTCTGTAAGATGAAGAAGATAGGCGCATAATGTCTCATTCCTCTACCTCTTTACCCCTTCTACCTCCCAATTCTATCTGTTCTGTAACCACAATTAAGTTTCCCTTGTTTTGTTTATAAGTTGCTTCTAAAAATTGAAACCCAGAAAGCAGTGCTTTCATTTTGTCTACGTAAATATTGTTAATTACAGAGCTAAGTAAGTAGTACACCCGGATTACATTTCTTCTCTATGGTTTCAATGTCATGACCCCTGTGTCACTTAAAGCAAAATGTTTCTAGCATTGAGAACAAAATCACGTCTTTCTCACACTCATCCGATTGCTCCAAATAATGCCACATTTCAGTTTGCTTCCTGTTTGGATTATTGATTTATTGACACATTTCCACCCCTACCCCCACCCTAGAGTTTCTAATTGTCTTTCTTATTTTCTTGGTAGAATAAAACCTCCCCCTCTCCTGCCTCATTCACTTTTACTTATTCTATTTGTTGCCTCCACCACTCTGTCAGTTTGTCATACTGTGGTGGCTTGCATGTTGCTGTGATGCTATATGCCACTAGCATTTTAAATAACCTGCAGGGTCACACATGGTGGGCAGGTTTCAGTGAAGCTTCCATACTAAGACAGACTAAGAAAGACAGACAATTTATTTCTGAATGTTTAGTTACTGAAAACTTTATAAATAGCAATGGAACATTATAAGATATTATATCAGAAAAATTAAAGCATTTAAATAGTACCAGAATATTGTCAGATATAGTGCTAGAAGATAAGCCCCTCAAGTTGGATAGAACTCTAAGTAGGACTGGGGAAGAGCTGCCACCTTAAAGTAAAATTGACCATGATGACATGAATGGAGTAAAACTTTCAGGGCCTTCATTTGCTGAAGGGACACAACTCAAAATAAGGAAGAAAAAGCTGTAAACATTTATTAATACTTGGAACATGGAATGTATGAAGTGTGAATCTAAGAAAATTGTTGGTTGTCAAAAATGAAATGGAATGCATAAAGACCAATGTCCTAGGCTTTATTAGTGAGCTAAAATGGACTACTATGGGCCATTGTGAATCTGATAATCATATGGTTTACTATGCCAGAAACAAAAAATTCAAGAGGAATGGTGTCACATTCATCATCAAAAAGAGCTTAAGATTTATATTGAAGTACATACAATGTTGTGATAGGATAATATCCATATGCCTACAGGAAAACTAGTTTATACCACTATAATTAAAATTTATGCACCAACCAGTAAAGCCATTCATGATGAAATAGCAAAATTTTACCAATTTCTTCAGTCTGAAATTGATCAAACATGCACCAAGAATTATTGATAATTACTGGAAATTGGAATGCAAAGATTGGAAGCAAAGAGAAAGGATCAGTATCTGGAAAATATGCTGGAGATTGCATGATAGAATTTTGCATGACCTACTACATATTCATTGCGAATACCTTTGTAAAACAACATGAAAAGCAACTATACACATGAACTCGACCAAATGAAAAGATGAAATATGCCTAAATTAAATTAATTACATCTGTGGAAAGAGAAGGTAGAAAAGCTCAGTATGACTCAAAATGAGACCAGGCAACTCTAACTAGGCAACTGGCCATCAATGCTCATATGGAAGTTCAGACTGAAACTAAGAATATTCAAGTCCACTAGAGCCACAATAGCCTTGAGTATATACTACCTGTATTTAGAGAGTACCTTTTCAAACACAAATTTGATGCATTAGACACTAATGACCAAAGACCAGAAAAACTATGGTATGGCATCAAGAACATCATACAAGAAAGCAAAAGGTCATTCAAAAGACAGGAAAGAAAGAAAAGACCAAAATGAATTTCAGAAGAGACCCTGAGCCTTGCTTTGCATGGAAGAGACACTAATGTGAGTAGAAGAAATGAAGAAAA
>NW_006408847.1:304136-344984 GCF_000296735.1 Chrysochloris asiatica
ATAAATAGCTAGGTATATAGTAGGGGACAATAACACTAATGAAGTATGCAGATTATAGAATGGTCAACCATTTTAGATTAAAAGGGCAGCATTTACCCAAGGACAAAGCTCTGAAGGGCTAGGAAAGAAGGAGGCATGGAAACATTAACCACAGGGAGGAAGTAGGATGCTGCTGTTATGTACCGTGGAGTCGGTTCTGACTCATAGCGACTCTGTACAGGGTTTCCGAGGCTGTAAATCTTTACGGGAGCAGAAAGCCTAATCTTTTTCCCGTGGAACAGCTGGTGGTTTCAAACTGCTGACCTTGCAGTTCACAGCCCGATTCATAACCACTACGCTACCAGAGCTCCTTGCAGGGAGGAAGTGGGATAAGTGATGTTATATTGAAGGGATTGCAATCATTGAGATGAAACTAAGTGTTGAATTTAAAACTGAAGGTCTTGTCTGTAAACCTTCAATCAATTCACAAAAATAGTTTTTAATAAAAGAAATATACTATCTCTTAAGTTGTATTTGAGGAAGTTACTACAAGGTATTTCCATGTACATTCCCATATCCAGAATTTACTCATAGAGGTATGAACTACATTGTTCATTCTTCTTCCTTTGTAATAGAACCCTGAATTTTCAGGTAGGTCAGGTTGCCATGGACCTACCTAAAAATTCAGGGCTCTATTACAAAGGAAGAAGAATGAATAATGTAGCTCAACTATAAGTTTCTGCTCACAAAAAAATAACAAGAAAAGTATAATCATCCTCATTATAAAGAAGAGAGGGGAAGAAAAGATACAAATATTTCCCAGTTCAGCTGAGCACACTTTTTTCCCCTCCTGACATCTCACATAAAGAATATAGCACAGCAAAGAAATAAATGAACACATACACCCACTAACAGTGAAGGGCACAGAGAGGGTTACTATGTGTGGCTTTTAGTAAATTTCTGGAAATGAAAAACCAAGTGCAGTAAATTTTTATAGAGATTCTAGAATAGAAGAGGATGGAGTCAACCTGCTTAGCAGAACTTTAGAGAGGTTTTGGGTCTGAACTGGCATCTAGGACTCTCAGGAGAGGACTGACAACTAGAACAGAAAAGGGAGACTGATTAAAAATCAGTGTATAAAACAAATGCTCCTTCATGTGTCCCCTTTCCACATAGAAAGTACGACAGCAAGGACACGACCACGATTAAAAAAGACATGAAAGAGGTTTGCTCTTGCATATATCTTATGAGGGAGTTTCTTGAGTATGTCAACCATAGCGAAAAGGCAAAATCCCAGCAAAAGAGAAGTTTAGAATACAAGAAATAAGAGAGTCCACCCAGGAAATTTCTGGATGCTAGTTGTCAGCTGACTGAGCAAACAATTAGCACAAATTAGAACAGATTATCAGTGGATTCTAAGACAAAAATTTTAAAGAAGAATGCAATGGATTTCAGGCAACAAATTGTTACTGTTATCTTGAGTTGGTTCTCAAAATCAGCCCAATGTCAGACCTGAACTACTCATCTAGATGTTTATTATACAGAGAACTTTTTTATTATTATTATTAACATATACATCCAAAACAAAAAACATATAGTCATTTAAATGCTCAAAGGGTACATTCTGCAAGCAAGCCTCCTGCCCATAGGCACACAGCCTTACTCAGTCCATGGGCCTGGAGCCCACAGTTGCTCTATCTCTCCACTCTATTACCTCTGCCACTGTCTCTGCTGTCGCCTTCTGGGTAAGATCTGTTCCATTCATGCTCTTTCTTCTTGATGGCCCTGGGCTTGTCAATTCTAGAGATGAAAGATTAACTGCCACCCCCCCCCCCTTTGGTTACACACCTTGTACAATTATAGTTGTGACAATCACAATGAATCCTGCTAACAATTACCCATAATTGAATCATAAAATCCTATCACCATCACCCCCACTCCCTTTCACCAGATCCATCAGTACAGAGGACTTTTATTTTACTTAAGATATTGCTGTTTTAAGTTTTCTTTCATTAGCGCTCTAGCAAAATCTAATTCTATAACCTTAAAATTTTTGTATGAGGAACAAAAAGATGATAAATGTGAAAGTGATTTGTCTATTCAAGTGTCAGCTATTATTTGAGTGAAGACCTCTCCTGGGCTGATCACTTTTCAAAGGGAGCCACCTGGTCTTTTTCACTTTTACCATCAACAGTTGTCATAATTCAATGAATGTATTTATCAAATCAGTGATTTCAGTCATTATTAATTCTTTTAAATAATTTTAGCACCTTAAAAAAGACAAAATTAAAAGTATTAAAAATATTTTTTAGCTCATTTATCTCCCTAGTGAATAAAGAGCTTCTAAAAATTGAGAAGAAAAAAACCTAAAATGCAATAGAAAAAGGTGAGCTATGGAGTCCTGGTGTGATGCTGTGGGTTAATGCACTAGACTGAAAAGTCAGTTTGAACTGCAAGGTTGGTGGTTCAAGGTCACCTGACGCTCCTTGGAAACACTATACAGGGGTCTCTATGGGTCAAAACTGGCTCAACAGCGCTGAACAACAACAACAATGGGCACAACAATGAAAACATGCTCAACCTCACTCACAAGACAAGCGCAAATGAAAAACCATACTAAAATACAAGGAAGACCATCTCTGTCAATATTGGAAGACGCCCACAATATATTCCTAGTAAGAAATGCAAGCAAAGAACAGTATGTATAAATGGTATCATTTGTACAAGAATAAGAAAGAATTCAATCAATTCATTGAATTCATGAAGAAAGACTGTAACGATCAAACACTAACAAAAGTAATTTTCTAACAGGATGAAGAACAAGAGGGATAGAGGGAGACTTGGGTTTCATTTTGTAATCATGTATCTAAATTGTGTGTTTGATGTAAAGGTAATCAAAAGTTAACAAACATGAAGGCTAAAAAAAAATCATAACTTCCTAACACATAGTAGTGGTGTGCTGTGGAGTCAGTTCCAACCCCAGCCTTCCCGAGGCTGTAAATCTTAACGGGAGTGGAAAACCTCATTTTTCTCCCTTGGAATTGCTGGTCGTTTTGAAACACTGATCTGGACATTAGCAGCCTGACTTGTAACCACTACACTATCAGAGCTCCTTTTCTATTACATAGCCAGCATTTCAAAGGCTACAAACTCCATTGACTTCCAGGCATACTCACAAAGATACCTATTGTGCTGGCTTCCTCAGACATAGAGAATCAAGACTATTAAAACTAGAAAGCACCTCAGAGTCTTCTCATTTCAATTCCTTCATTTTTCAAGGAATAAACTGAGGCCCAGAGAGGTAGAGTGACTTGCCCAAGGTCACACAATCATTAGTAGCAGAGCCAGATTTTACTCCAGCCACTGACTCCAGGCAAAAGTTGTTTCCACTGTTTTGTGTCGGCCAAAGTAACTTAAGTGATGAATTGAGCTGTACATAAATTGATAACATATTGCTGAAGTCTGAGCCTAATGCAATGAATCAATTTATTTTCCAAATATTCCTTGTGCCCCTTTTACATGCTTTACCTTAGATCCTTCCTCCTTTGTTTTCTGTATGCTGTATCTCATAGAACCCTATCCCCAAATGAGATTAGATTATTTAGTTGTGGTGTGTTCGTGTCTGTTCTCCCTCTTCTATGTCCTAGGCCTGCCTGGCCTCCAAGTCCCTTAGTTCTTTGCCTCACTATGGTCAATCAGCCTAAGGGTACATTGTGGCCGTCAAACTCTGGGGGACTGAGGTCAGTCTGAATAGCAAGTACAAATTAATTGGCTCTTTTCAGCCTTGGGACTGTGAGGTGAAGAGAAACTAAAATGTGAATCCAAAATGAGAGACAATCAAGGAAACAGGAAAAGCAAGTAAAGAAGAATGCAGTGGGCTAAGGGGTGATTTGGAGCTTTTGTGGAAATAAAGAATTGGTGCTGTAGGATAAGCACTGGACTGCTAACCACAAGGTCGGTGGCTCAAACCCTTAGCTGTTCCTCAGAAACCCTTTATAGAGTCACTGTGATTTAGAACTCAGAAGCCCTACATGGTGTCACAAGGAAGACCATCTCTGTCAATATTGGAAGACACCCAAGATATATTCTAGTGAGAAAAGCAAAAATGAACAGTGTATATAAATGTTATTATTTGTATAAGACTAAGAGGGAATTCAAACAATTCATTGGTATTGTTGTTAACTGTCGCTGAGTTGGTTCCGACCCATAGCAACCCTGTATAGGGTTTCCGAGGAGCAGCTGGTGAGCTTGAACCGCCAACCTTGCAGTTCAAATGGCTTTGCAGTCTGGCACATTAGCCTACAGCACATTGGTATTAGCGTAAAGAAAAATTGTAAGGATCAAACACTAACAAAAGTAATTTTCTAACAGGATGCAGAGCAAGAGGGATGATTCAGAACTGACTCAACAGCACTTAACAACAACAACAACAGTAGTCAGGAGAGTGGGAGTTCCTGAGTGATGCAAACAACTGACATGCTTGACTGCTAACTGAAGGTTTGAGTCTTCCCAGAGGTGCCCCCGAAGAAAAGCTTGGTGATCTACTTCTGAAACATCAGCCATTGAAAACCCATGGACCACAGTTCTACTCTAACTAACATATAGGGTCACCAAGAGTCAGACTCGATGGCAAGCTTGTTTTCTAACTCAGAATGGGCTAAGAATGGGTACCAAAGAATCCCCCAAATCTCAGTTGCTTGTAACCAAAGCTTATTTCTTACGCATGCAAATTCATTTCTTAATGCAAGCTGGGCTCCAGAGCCCTTCTTCTCTCTGCAATAACTCAGGGATTTGGGCTTCTCTAGCCTCAGACCTCAGCTTAAGGTCTACATAGGTCAGGAGATGGGGGAAGAAGGAGGATGGAGAGGGGGATGGTTCTGACTTTGACATGATTCAACCCAAAAATACCTATGTTACTTTTTCTGAGTTCCATTGATCAGACCTCCTCACAAGACCCCAACCTAGCAACAAGGAGGCAGAGAAATGTGGCAGGACATATGGAATATTTAGTGTGTGCTACTGTGTGCTCCTCGAAACTACCAGCTGTTCCACGGGAGAAAGATGAGGCTTTCTGCTCCTGTAAAGATTTACAGCCTCGGAAACCCTGTACAGGGTCATTATGAGTCGGTACCTACTCCACGGCACATAACAACAAAAACAACAACAACAACTGTGTGCTGCAAGAGTTACCATGGTGGCAACGTTTTTATTTCGTCCCCAGTGCCCATGAGTCAGGCTATTTAAAAGTACAGGAATGGGATAAAACGGGACTAAAAATTATCACAACTTTTTTTTGTAAGTGCTCAGACATTATGTGCTGAGCATCCAGTTTTTAAACATGACTTAGTTTTATTTATAGTTGGGCCAGGCCAGCTTTTGATTCTTTTAAAATCAGCAAAGAGGTAGAAATTTCAGGACATGAAGAGATTTAAATCAATGAAATTTTTCTACTGTTATTTCAGTCTCTAGCCAAAAACAATATTAAACAACATGCAGAGGTTAAACCTACATGGTTTGGAGTCTCTAATGGTGAGATTTTTTTTTTTTTTTTTTTTTCTTTCTTTTTGCGTTAGTGAAACACAAAAGATTTACAGACCACTTTTATTAAGACTTCTCTGGGGCAGAAATGATGGACTGAGGTAAAAAGTCAATTCTATATTATTTGCCAACAACATTAAATAGTCACTTAACATAATTTTTGACACAGAGTGTCTCATCTGTCATAACGCCTTGAAAGTCCCTGAAAGATAAATATATGAGGGAGTGCCAAAGTGTCCATGTAAAAATAAAAATGCAACTTTTCCACAAATTTTTCAAAAAGCTCATGGGAAATACATATATGTACAAGGGGACTTCATCCCATTATCTTTTCATTCCATTGCCCCACAGACTTTTCGAAGTCTCCTTGTATATATTTGTGTATGTTAATAATTTATTTTAGAAAGATCAGCACGAAGCCGGTCCCTATGAGTTGGAGGTTAAAAAAATCCCAACTTTCCAACTTTTCCATCATGTTATACCACCCCATAAGGCTCGGTGTCATCACCAATCCTCCCTTCTTTCACATGCTAGGGTCCTGCATCACACTGCAAAATCTTACAAAACTCAGAACTGTCCTGAAATTGTGGAGGCTGGCAAGTCCTAAATCCATCGTTCAGAGTTCAGTCTGGAAAAATCTTCTCACCCACATAGTCTCAGGAGCTGAGGAATCCAAATTGGCAGGTCAGATAACAGAATGTCAATATATGAGGCAGCAAGAGCTGGTGAATCAGGTCAGGTGATGGGTTAGGAGTCCCAAGAATTGGAGGCCAGATACAATGAGTCACATGCAAGCTTTTCCAAGACAGCCTTAAAAATTGGAGGCAAACCATGCTTTCAAGGGAAATTAAGGATGGGGACTTGAGTCATAACCTCTAGTAAAGTGGGGGGCATTTTAAATCCTTAGTTCCACTGTAACCTTCTTCCTTCACCCCCACTTTAATCCTTACTCCTTGGGATCTTATTTCAAAATGGGTCCAGAATCAAAGGCATAGAGGATTTTGCAATTTACAATACAGCACAGAAAGGAGGAAGGAGCTATAGTAAATAATTAGCTGCCCCACTGTGTGTGTATGTCTATCTTCCTCATGATGCTTGGCCCACAGTGGGTGTTTTGATAAACAGAGACCCTTACTGCAGATACCCCATCAACTCCAGGCCACAGGATGCATTTGTAGCCCTCTGGATGGAGGCTGACCTAACATAGTCTAGCTTCCATTGATCTCCGGGTCTTTTCTAATTACTCTCCTTCTCAAGGCCTGGGTAGTTTGGACTGGTTCCTCCACTTTGTTTCACCAGTCTAGATCACTGTCATCCATTGGGAATTATTCGAAGACTCTCTCCACCCATGTGCTTTCTCCAGGCTCTTCCAGTTCATTGAGACCAACTTCTCCAAGCTGCTATTGCAGCCATTTGACCATCAATATCAAGTGGCTTCTTGACATCTCTTTCATTGCTAAATTAGTCTATGACCCTTTAAACTGCATATTCTACCACATCCAAATATTTTTATAAGCAGGAGACTTTTTTATTTTACTGAAAATGTTAATACACTATTTAAAAGTATATAATATTTACTATGTATGTCAGACACAGTTCTAAGCACTCTATAAATATCAACTCACTTAATTCCCAAAGCAATCCTAAGAAGTAGAATTATTATAATCTTTAAAGCACAGAGATGTTAAGTAACTTGTCTAAGGTCACATAGCTAGTGAGTGGCAGAGCTGGGATTTTGATCCCTAATCCCTAGTAAAGTGCTGATGTAAAGTGATTTGATAAGTGATCAAATCTATCTGCTTGTATATTTCTAAGCAGATAGTAACTTTAAGTCATTATACTGAACTATGACCCCAAGAAGGAGCCCTAATGGCACAGCAATTAAGTTCTCGGCTGCTAACTTAAAAGTCAGTGGTTGGAACCCACCAGCAAGCAGCTCCATAGGAGAATTGACCTGGGAATCTGCTTTTGTGAAGATTGCAGCCTAGGACGCTGTCATGTAGGGTTGGTTGCTATGAGTCACAGTCAACTTGAGGGATCACTACAGCAACATGATCTCAGCAAGCTCTGAGTACCCAACACTGACAAAGGCAGCTGCATGTCCATTGTTATTTGTTTGTGAGTTTAATCAAAGGTGAATCCTGTGCCGAACATATCTGAGTCAATGACCATGATGCTAATCTTCATGCCTGGGTTACTGATTCACAGTCATTACAGTTTCGTGACATCCTCTCAGTTCTTAACTCCTCCACCTCTTCCTTAAAGCCATATGTTTTTTAGGCAGGTAGATTACTCAATGGAGAGGCCTTACAGAGAACTTCATGCTGGAAGACAGGGCTTCTCACTGCTCCCTTGAGGATCTGTGGAAATTTGTGAGAGCAGTTTTCATGATGGGCACAATGATTAAGCGCTTTACTGGCCTTTTGGGGGTACTGTCCAGGACAATTCTCACAATGAAGAACTAGCTTACCTTCCATCCCACTTTATCCCACTGAACAATCATGTCAGTAAAACCTTATTTTTAATTATGAGACTAAACATAAAGTTATTTTCTTGCTTGTTTTATATTTTGTTTTATGTCCCTGCCCCACCCAGTTTTATGTATACTTAATTTCCAAAGAATACAACCACTGTATGTAAGTCAAGGGAGACTGTTCTTTGTCTTGTGTGAAACTTTATCAAACAATTGTCTGATAGTCTAGTAAACACATCACCGATAGTGATGCCGCTCAGAGTTTCAGAGTCACTGACATGACCTTCCTGTATCAATCTACATTGATATCTGTTTCATTCATGGGAATTTCATATGGGTGCAAGCATTCCATTACTTCTTCATGTCTTTTGTGTTTGTTCTTAGCTTCTATTGAGTTGACCCCAGATTCACACAACAGTATTTGCCCAGTCCTGTGCCATCTGTATGATCTATTTAATGATAAAACTGTTTTGATCCAAGGGCTTTCATTGGTTGAATTTTGGAAGTAGATCACTAAGCCTTTCTCCTACTTACTCGTAGTTTGAAATCTTCATTGAAACTTGTTTAGCATCTTAGCAACACATTAAGTCTCCATTGACAGATGAATGGCAGCTGCACTGTATATGATGTACATTTAATGGGAATAAACCTAGGCCTCCTGCATAGAAGGGGAGAATGCAACTGCTGAGCCACCTCTGGTCCCATTCATTCCTCAGGTCTAGTAGTATAGTAGTTAATATGCGTGTTGAAATACATCATTTTACTGTAAACTACACTTCCTCTGGTAGTGTAATGGTTACAAATTGGGCTGCTAACCTCAGGGTCAGCAGTTTGAAACTACCAGCTGTTCTATTGGAGAAAGATGAGGCTTTCTGCTCCCATAAAGATTTACAGCCTCAGAAATCCTGCACAGGGTCACTGAGTCAGAACCGACTCCGTGGCACATAACAACAACAACCTTCCTTTTGTTTCTCCTATGTATTGCCGTTAGGTCATATATTGATTTCTTTGAAATTATGTGTGCATGTAATTTATGTTTAAGGAGCTCTGGTAGCATAGTGGTTACAAATTGGGCTGCTAACCTCAAGGTCAGAAGCTCGAAACTACCAGCTCTTCCACAGGAGAAAGATGAGGCATTCTGCTCCTGTTAAGGATATATAACGCTACACAGGGTTGCTATGAGTTGGAACCAACTCCACAGCACATAACCACCAATCACCATAATTATGCATGGAATCCTGGTGTGGTGCCCTAGGATAAGCACTGGACCACAAGATCGATGGTTCAAACTCATCAGCTGCTTCTCAGAAACTCTATACTGGGTCACTGTGAGTCGGACCCGAGTAGATGGCACTTAACAACAAGCGCATAATTATGTGTAGTCCAGTTTCTCAGATTATTTGCTCAGCAACAGATTGAATAAATATGGTAAAAGCATACAATTCCGACACACACCTTTCCTGATTTTAAACTACTCAATATTCCCTTGTATTGTTGAAATTACTGCCTCTGGGTTTATGTACAGGTTCTACATGAGCACAGTTAAGTGTTCTGAAATTCCCATTCTTCACAATGTTATCCATAATTTGTTATGATCAACACAGAGGAATAACTTTGCATAGTCAATAAAACACAGGTAAACATCTTTCTGGTATTTTCTATTTTCAGCCAAAATCCATCCTGACATCAGCAATGATATTCCTCATTCCAGATCCTCTCTTGAATCTGGCTTGAATTTCTGCCAGTTCCCTGCCGATGTAGCACTCCAACAATTTCTGGATTTAGAAAAAGTATGTGACATTAATGACATTGTTCAATCATTTCCACAGTCTATTGGATCATCCTACTTTGGTATGGACAGAAATATAAACCTCTTACAATCTGGTTAGTCAGGTAGCTAGCCGTCTTTCAAACTTCTTGGTATAGATGATTGAGCACCTCCAGGTGTGGACTGGTTTGTTGAAACATTTCAATTCATATTCTATCCATTCCTGTAACCTTGTTTTTTACAAATGCCTTCAGTGCACTTTGGACTTCTTCCTTCAGTACCATCAGTTCTTGATTATATATTACCTCCTGAAATAGTTGAATGACAACCAATTATTTTTGGTACAGTAACTCTATGTATTCCTTCTATCTTCTTTTAATTCTGATAAACTGGGATATATGAAAATAATAAGGATCAGGATTGGATGCCACACTATTCTTCATTAATTAACAAACTGTGCTAGGCAGATGACATAATCTTGCTGGTTGATAGCAAAGAGGATTTAAAGCACTTACTGATGAAAATCAAAAACCACAGTCTTCAGTATGGATTACATCTCAACATAAAAAAAATAAGATTCCTCACAACTGGGTCAAGCAACATCATGAAAAATGGAGAAAAGATTAAAGTTGCCAAGGATTTCATTTGACTTGGATCCACAATCAATAAATGTGGAAGCAGCAGTCAAGAAATCATACAGTATATTGCATTGGGCAAATGTGCTTCAAGAGATCTCTTGAAAATGTTGCAAAGTGAAGATGTCATTTTGAACACTAAGGTATGCCTGACTCAAGTATGGTATTTTCAATAGCCTCATATGCATGCAAAGCTGGACACTGAACAAGGAAGACAGAAAAAGAATGAATGCCTTTGAATTATGGTGTTGGCAAAGAATAGTTCATAGATTGTCAGAAGAATGAACAATCGGTGTTGGAATAAGTAGAGCCAGAGTGCTCCTTAGAAGTGAGGATGGTGAATACTTTGGACATGTAATCAGTAGGAACTGGTTCCTAGAAAAGGACATCCCATGTGGTAAAATAGAAGGTCAGTGCAAAAGAGGAAGACCTTTAATGAGATAGATTGACATAGCGGTTATAACACTAGACTCAAGCATGGTGATGACTGTGAGGCTGGCGAAGGACCACAGCTGTAAGTTGCACTGACTAGACAGCACCTAACAACAGCAATATAATTATGTACGCATAATATGATATTTTGAATTTCGCTTTAGGGCAGTAAGAGGGGAAACATAATAAGCAGTTGTTTTAAAAAGGGGAATTGGGTCTGATCGGTTAGAAAACCACTGCTGTAACACATGGATAGAAAGAGGCAGTGTGTGCCAACCCACAATACCATAGTGAATGAGCAAAACTGGCAGGGACAAAAGCCTCCCCCAATCACAGCCTGGCTTAATTGCCACGTTGAAGATAATGATCAGGTTGCTCCTGTATCCTGTGAACAGCTGCAGGAAATCAGTCTGGCTGAGGGGTTGCTTTAGTTGGAGTTGCTGGAGACAACTTTGGCTTTGATTTACAAGAGCTGGCAATTGTACTAAGTATATGACAGATCAACAGAAGTCTTACCATTTGCAAAACACCTGGGAAAACCTTCTAATAGGCCTAATACACTATTGGCATTTAATGAATATATAATGCAAGTACAGTTGGATAGAAACAAGAGACCCTGGCCTATTTTTTCTGGGTTTTAGAGGAATGCTGATGAAATTATATACCTTTGGCTTGATTTTCCAATAGGAGTTCCTGGTCAAACACATCATCGTCATCATCATCATCATCTCAAACAATTTTGCTGAGTTTCTAATTGCTTTTCATAGCAGCAGTGTCTATGACGGCTTATCTTGGTGGTGCTGAGCATGATCATTCCAATTTCAATGATCCAGTTCACTTATCAACATTCAACAAATGATGAGCACCTATGCTATAGCAGACGCTGTGCTCAGTATGAGCAAGACAAGCTGTAGTCCCTACTCTCACGGAGCTCACAGATTTGGTGGAGAAATCTATATTAACAAATAATTATGCAAGTGTGTGTGCATTCAAAGCTTATTTATTTATGAAAAAAGGAAGAAAAAAAATCACTTGTTTACCCCATAGGCACACCAACTCATCATTTTTGTCTCATACCCTTAAGTTGGCTTCATGCCAAGACCTTAGTTATCAGCATTTCTCTCCAACCAGTTCCCCAAGCCAGAAAACTGAGTCATGTTAACAATTACTTCTTTTTTTCTTCCCACCCCGGACACCAAGAATTAATCACCAAGTATTGCTAATTTTACCTTCTAAATGTTTTTCAAATGTGCCCTTTCATCTCTATTCCACAACCCTCTTTATCATTCACCTGGACAATTGCAACAGCTTTAGAGCAGGTCTTGCTGCTTTTAAGTCTTGTCTCTTGTATTAATCAGGATTCGTTGCAGAGAACAGAATCTACTCTATCCCATTTAAGCAGAAGGTGATTTGTTAAAAGATATTAAATGGCTTACAGAATTGCTGGAAACACTGAAGAAACAGGTTGAACTTTCCAGAACAGCTTTAAGAGCCACATTGCAGAACCCGAATACCAAAGGAACTACTGCCTCTTTTACAAGCAGGAAGCTGCTTGCCAAATAGACAAGCCAGACTATACCATCGCCGCCATAATCAGGATGCCAGCATGATCAGGAAGCCATGACAATTAAGAAACAGCATAGTTAGGAAGCAGCCAGGATCATGAGACCGCAGCAGAAAAATCCAACACCTCCATGAATGCAAGGAGCAGGCCAGCAGGACCGCAGTCTCTGCTTCACTTCCACCATCCAAATCATGGACAAACATTGATGGAACCCAAATCACATCCAGGACCCTAGCTGCAGTGGAATCTTAAAATTTTAGTTT
Organism: Chrysochloris asiatica; assembly: GCF_000296735.1. Classification (NCBI taxonomy): domain Eukaryota; kingdom Metazoa; phylum Chordata; class Mammalia; order Afrosoricida; family Chrysochloridae; genus Chrysochloris; species Chrysochloris asiatica. The sequence continues at coordinate 316,789 of NW_006408847.1, forward strand.
TTTGATTCCTAGCCACTACAGAGCTGCAGTAGAGGTAGGTTCCTGTCTTACTCGTGGTATTCTAGAGAAACAGAACCAGAAGATTCATATAGATCTGCTCCCGTAAAGATTTACAGCCTCGGAAACCCTGTACAGGGTCGCTATGAGTCGGAACCGACTCCATGGCACGTAACAGCAACAACAATCTATCTATATATATATATAGAGAGAGAGAGAGAGAGGTTTAGGTAGAGAAAGAGAACAAGAAAACAGAGAGAAAGAGAAAGCGAGAAAATTTTACTTGACGGGATTGTCTAATACAATTGTGAGGAATTAAAAATCCAAAATCTGTAGGTCAGGAGACTGGGTTATGTCCTGAGATTTACCCAAGGTCAGGTGATAAAAACCGTGTAGAGCAGAGAAAGAGATTACTTTTTGCAAAAATCTCTACTTATAGGTTGAAGGCTGACCACACCCTAAGAAACTTCTCTTTCAACTGATTGATTTCATTACATTAGATTACATGGTAGAAAGTGATTACATTGCATTGCATTAGATTACATTATGGAACAGCAACTAGTTTGATGTTTGGCCAAACCTTAGGAACCATAGCCTAGCCAAGCTGATGCGTCAAATTAGCCACACAGTGCCATAGAAGGAGGATGGAATAGATGTTCTGTGCAAACTCACCATATCTACCACAGTCACCTTAAAGTCATCAGAGTGATGTGTTTAAAGCATAAATCTGACCATGTTTCGCAGACCGTCTTTACCTGTTATGACAGATGGAACCTATGCCAGGGAACAAGAATTCTAGTCTCTGTTTCACATTTCTGGTCTCAATCTTAGGCAGCAGAGTAAAAGATGGGAGGTTTTTAAAACTCTCCTTGTTTTTATGGCTACTTCACAACAGTAAACCCCTGCTTCTATGGGGTGTGGATTTAGAAATCAGGATCAGGACTTAGTGAGATCAGAGGCAAGTATAGGAGAATACACTCATCTGCCATTTTCTGAATAGAAATTGTTCTTGAGAAGCAGGCATTCGAAAGAAATTGGGGGAAAGGAAAACTGAACAATTATAGATTCCAAAATGATAGGGAAGCTTCTATTTTCATTAATAGCAATTGTAGAGAAAACTCATTAAGAGTTGCTCCTTGTTTGTTGTTGTTGTTAAGTGTCTTTGAGGCAGTTCCAACTCAAAGCAACTGTATGCACAACAAAATGAAATACTGTCTAGTATTATTCCCATAATTGTTGTCATGTGGCAGCCACCGTGTCACTACAACTCATTGGGAGTCTTCCTCTTTTATTTTGATCCTCTACTACCAAGCATGAAGTCCCTTTCCAGGGACTGGTCACTCCTGATAGTATGTTCAAAGTATGTGAGACAAAGTCTCACCATCTTTGCTTCCAAGAAGCATTGTGACTGCACTTCTTCCAGGACAGATTTGCTTGTTCTTTTGGCGGTCCATGATGCTTTCAAAGTTCTTCACAAATACCTTAATAAAAATGCATCAATTATTCCAAGGTCTTCCTTATTCATTTTCCAACTTTCACATGCATCTGAGGCAATTGAAAATACCATAATTGGGTCAAGTACACCTTAGTCATCTGACATCTTTGCTCTTTAACACTTTCAAGAAGTTTTGTGCTGCAGATTTGCCTAATGCAATAAGTTATTTGATTTTTTCACTGATGCTTCCATGAACATTGATTGTGGACCCAAGCAAAATGATGTCTTTGACAACTTCAATCTTTTCTCCGTGGATCATGATGTTATTTATTGGTCTAGTTGTTAAGGTTTTAATTTTCTTTGCATTGTACTGTAGTCTTTTGTATTCATCAGCAAGTACTTTAAGTTCTCTTTGTTTCCACAAGCAAGATTATATCATCTGCATATTGCAGGCTGTTAAATCTTCCTTTTATCCTGATATCATGTCCTTCATATAATCCAGCTTCTCAGATTATTTGCTCAGCATACAGATCGAATATGTATGGCGAAAGGATACAATGCTGGCACACATTTTTCCTGATTTTAAAGCATTAAATATCTATCCCCTTGTAATGACTGCCTCTTGGTCTATGTTCAGGTTCCTCATGATACATTATTCTCAATGTTTATCCATAATTTGTTATAATCCACACAGAAGAGTGTCTTTGCACAGTCTATAAACATCTTTCAGGTATTTTCTGCCTCTAGCCAAGGTCCATCTGATGTCAGCAATGTCATTCTGATCCCATGTCCTTTTCTGAATACAGCTTGAGTTTCTGGCAGCTCCCTGTCAATGTATTGCTGCAACTATTTTTGAAATGTCTGTAGCATGTGATATTCACTGACATCTGATAATTAATGACATTGTTTGATGATTTCCACATTCCATCAGGTCACCTTTCTTTAGAATGGGCATAAATATGAATGAATCTCTTCCACTCAGTTGGCCAGGTAGCTGTTTTCCAAATTTCTTGGCTTACGCGAGTGAGGGCCTCTATATTGCATCACTTTGTTGAAAGATTTCAACTTGTATTCTGTTAATTCCTATGGCATTGTTTTCAACAATGCCTTCAGTGTAACTTGGATATCTTCCTTCAATACCATTCATTCTCGATCAAATGCTATCTTCTAAAATTGTTGAACATGGACCAATTCTTTTTAGTACAGTGACTGGGTATTCTCCTCATCTTCTTTTGATGCTTCCTGAATCATTCAATATTTTACCCATAGAATACTTCAGTATTGGAAATCAAGACTTTTGGATTTTTTCTTCAGTTCTTTTAGCTTAAGTAATGCTGAATATGCTCTTCCATTTTGGTTTTCTGACTCCAGGTCTTTGCTCATTTCCTCATAATTCTTTACTTTGTATTTTTGAGCTGCCCTTTGAAATTTTCTGTTCAACTCTCTTACTTCAAAATTTCTTTCAGTAACTTTAGCTTCTCAATGTTCAAGACGACCTGAAGTACTTACTTATGAAAATTAAAGATTACAGCCTTCAATATAGATTACACCTCTTTGTAAAGAAAATGAAAATCCTCACAACTGAAACAATAAATAACATTATGATAAATGGAGAAGATGATACTAAAGTTATCAAAGACTTCATTTTGCTTGGATCCACAATTGACACTCATGGAAGCATTATCCAGTGAATCAAAGGACATATTACATTAGGCAAATCTGGTGCAAAAGACCTCTTTAAAGTGTTAAAGAGCAAAGATGTAACTTTGAGGACTAAGTGCACCTGACTCAAACCATGGTAGTATCAATTGCCTCAGATGCATGTGAAAGTTGGACAATGAATAAGGAAAAAGTTGCACAATGAATAAGGAAGACTCTAGAAGGATTGATGCATTTGAATTTTGCTGTTGGAGAAAAACATTGGAAGTGCCTTCTTCTAACTGCCAGAATAACAAACAAATCTGTGTTGGAAGTACAGCCGAAATGCTTCTTAGAAACAATGATGACTCGATTTTGTCTCGCATATTTTGGACATGTTACGAGGAGGGACCAGTACCTGGAGAAGGAAATCATGTTTGGTAAAGTGGAGGGTCAGCCAAAAAGAAGAAAACCCCCGATGAGATGGATTGACACAGTGGCAACTACAATGAGCTCAAATACAGCAATGATTGTGAGGAAGGCTCCACATCAGAGCGGTGTTTCGTTGTATTCTATAAGAGTCCCTATGAGTCCGTGAGTCAGAACTGACTCAATCGCACCAAAGAGCAACAACAAAAACAAGCTTCTTAAACTAAGAAAAGGAGTCCTGGTGTGGCTCTGTGGGATAAAGTACTGGACAGCAAGGTTGGCTTGAACCACAAGGCCAGCAGTTCAAACTCACCAGCTGATCCTTGGAAACCCTATACAGGGTTGCTGTGAGTCCGAACCAATTCCAGGGCACTTAATAACAAAACAAACTAAGAAAAGAAATTTGTTTGTGAAAGCCATCCAAGTTGGGGTGTTTATGTTATAGCAGCATTAGATAACAAAGACTGCTCTTACCTCTAGGATATTAAGAACTTCAGGATACCCTTGAAGTAAAGCTCTGCCACAGGCAAAAATGACCCATAACCCTAATAGTCTTTAGCATTTCTAGCAAGCTTTCACTAGCAGCTCAACTGAGTGGCATGGTCTAATCCTGCCTGTCAGTTTTACAAAATCAATCTAAAATGACTTCATGAGGGTGACTGACCAAGATTAGCAGTCATTTCTGATGGACAAGAATATAGAGACCCAGAGAGAGTGAACACAATGTTTTCTTGTGTTGCTGACCCAGTGACAAAAAGAAAACCAATGATTAGTCTTTGTTTTGGATTGAATTGTGTTAGAGTCCTTGTCCATGCACCTATTTGGAAATAGGTTATGTTAATGGGTCCTATTGGAGTCGAGGTGGTTCAATAGGATAAACCCTGTACTGGGAACCACTACGTCAGCAGTTCAAGCACACCAATCACTCTGTGGGAGAAAGATGAGGCTTTCTGCTCCCGCAAAGATTTAAAAAGCCTTGGAAACCTTATGCAGTGTCACTGTGAGTTGAAGCCATTTCCACAGCATGTAACAACAAGAAGAATGGACCCAATCAGTGTATCTTAAACCTAGTCACTTCTGATGAATATACAGAGCATCCTAGACACAGACACAAGTAAGCACATATGGGAGGGGTGTCTGTGTGGAGGGAGAAAAACATCACGTGAAGATGAAGGAACTGAGGACTCCTGAGTTACAGAAGCTGAGCCAAAGATCTTCTCCTACAGTCAACACAGAGAGACATCCCCTATAGCCTGTATCCTGAATTCAGATCTCTAGCCTCCTAAATGATGAGAAAATAAATGTCTGTTCTTTAAAGCCACCCACTTGTGGCATTTATGACTCAGCGGCACTAGGAACTAAGACAGCCCCCTTGTGCCCTGTTTGGGAGTTAGAGGATGCTTATCTAAACAACACTGCCCACATACACCTCTGCCCTCACACTTCAACTCTGGACACCCCTGATGAGCTAGGGCTCCAGAATTCCAAGCTTGAATTCTCAGGACTTCAAACTGGCTTTGACTTGTCACAAACAAAATGTGCTGCAGTCAAAAAAACTGCAATGGAGTATACAGAAGTTCCTGTCAGCAGAAAATCCTTCCTCTGCAAAAAGCAAGCTGGAAGTAGGGTGAATGGAGGAGAGAGGGATAAAATCCTTCTACAAAGACACCAAATCCTAAGTGATAAAGAAGAGAAAAAGAACTGGCAACCAGCTACATTGGGTATCTGCCTTCCTTCCTACAGCAACCTCAAGACCTGAATTCACCTTCTGAGAAGATTGCATGGTCTTAGCCTATTTGCCCCAATCATAAAAGCAATCAAAGCTGGCCACTGAGCTAGATTTTTCTAAAGAGACAACTATAGAACTCATTTTGCATTGTTTTTGCCTCAGCCCTATTACCCAGGCTCCTTCTTTTCTGAGACATTTGCTAATCAAATTTCAACTCTCATGACTGGTGTGACTCCTTCCAAAGAAAGGAACCAGAGGTGCAGAATTTTAAGCAGTTCTAAATTCAAAGATATTTACCTGTGCTTTATTGGCTATGAAAAAAGACTTTCAACTATGTGGTTCATGACAAACTATAGATAACATTGCAAAAAATGGGTAATTCAGAACACTTAATTGTGTTCCTGAGGAACCTGTACATAGACCAAGAGGCAGCCATTCAAACAGAACAAGGGTATACTGAATGGTTTAAAATCAGGAAAGGTATGCATCAGAGTTTCTTTTACCATACTTGTTCAATCTAAATGCTAATCAAATAATCTGAGAACCTGGATTATTATATGAAGAAGTACATGGATTTAAGATTGGAGAAAACAATCATTAACAACCTATGATATACAGATGACATCCTGCTTGCTGAAAGTGAAAAGGACTTAAAATACTTACTGATGAAGATCAAAGACATGGACTGTACTTCAATGTAAAGAAAACAAAAGTCCTCACAACTAAACTAGTAATAACAACATGATAAGTGGAAAAAATATTGAAGTGTCAAAGGCTTTATTTTGCCTGGATCCGCTATCAACTCTCATGGAAGCAGCAGTCAAGAAACCAAACAAGGTGATGCATTAGGCAAATCTGTTGCACAAGACCTCTTCAAAGTGTTGAAGAGCAAAGATATCAGTTTGAGGACTAAGGTGAACTTGACCCAAGCCATGGTATTTTCAGCTGCCTCATATGCATATGAAAGTTGGACAATGAACAAGGAATACCATAGAAGAATTGATGCATTTGAGTTATGGTGTTGGAGAAGAATATTGACAGTACCATGGACTGTCAGAAGAACAAACCTGTGTTGGAAGAAGTACAGCCAGAATCCTCCTTAGAAGCCAGGATGTTGAGACTTCAACTCTCATACTTTGGATATGTTATCAGGAGGGACCATTCCTTGCAGAAGGTCATCATGCTTGGTAAAATGGAGGTGAAAAAGAGGAGGACTCCCCCAATAGATGGATTGGCACAATGACAGTAGCGATGGGCTCAGGCATAGCAGCGGTTGCAGGGATGGTCCAGGACCAGACAGTGTTTCCTTTTGCTGTGCATAGGGTAACTATGAGTCAGAACTGACTTGATGGCACCTAACAACAACAATAACAATGTTCAAGGTTTCTCATTTTGCAATGAGGTCGGTTGCTTCTTTTAGTGGCTAATCCCTATTGCTACCAGATGGACCACAAGTCAGCTACTGAAAACCAGGCTAAGGAAATGAGAATCGTTGTGCAGAAGGCTTCTCACACAATATTTCCACAGGGTAATTTGTGGTCATGTGGTTGGGGAAGGATCATCAAGTATGTTGGAGACAACAGCCCACAGGTACATTTCTGAGTCTCTTAGGGGTGAGACAAGATATCTTGGAGGAATAAACGAAACATAAACCTTGATGATTTCAACCTCATCAGTTTACGTTCTTCTTATAAAATTTCAGCCTTAGAGAAACAGACCCAAGTTCCCCATTGAAGTTGTTCTCTTCCCCTCTGAAAGTAATGCTTCTTTTAGGCTGAGATTATTGGCAGCATTTTTATGTTTAAGAATAACCCTTTACAATCCAATGTTCATTGTAGCACTTTCTGCAATAGCTAAAAGATGGCAACAGCCCAAGTGTCCATCAACAGATGAATAGATAAACAGAATACAAACAATAGAATCTTTATTATTCAGCCCAAATAAGAAAGTCCTGGTACATGCTATGGTATGGACAAACCGTGAAAACATCATGCTGAGTGAGATAAATCAGACACAAACTATTTGATCCTACTTAAAGGAAATAGCTAGAATAGTCATATAGAGACAAAAAGTAGATTAGCAATTGGCAGGGACTGGGAGAAGAGAAAATGTGAAACTATTTCTTAATGGGCATAGAGTTTGTTTGGGATGATGAAAAAGGTCGGGAAATAAGTAGTGGTGATAGCTTCAAAGGAAAGATTATCATCTATCTGTTGATCAATCTATCATCTATTCTATCTTCCTTTAACAAGACCGTGATTTATTGGGTCTGACCCTAATGTCTCCCCCATCTCCCCACCCCCACCTCCCTCTTTTTAATCAGTTGAGACAGGGTCATATTTCTGGTTAGAAATTATGTTAAGCGAACATATTGAAGTAATCCCAGGCTTCGAAGGCAAATAAAAAGCAGTCTCCTAGGAGGCCTTGAAATCACAAAGCTCTGGATGTGATCCACAGTACCAGCTCCTCCTGGGCATCTCTTAACGGCACATATTGTGGAGTGGTTTGTAAAAGCAAAGGAGGAAAAAAGCCCACGACAATTCCAGAATTGTCTTGATTTTGTTAGCAAAGACGAGATAAGCAAAACATTCTCTCCATAAAATTCAATTAATTTTTTTTCCCCCTTGCTAATTCGTTTAGCCTTGTTTATCGCAGAGGCTGGGACGTCAAATCTCAGTGGGCGGTGTTCCTCCCACCGTGATGTTGTTGCACAATAAGGAAACAAGGCGTCCTGACCAAGGTCACCGTTAGTCACGTGGCTCTGAGAGAGGCACTTCTCTTGGGAGCGAGGACACTCTGAGTCACTCTAGCTCCTGCCTTGCTCCTGCCCGGGGCTGCATGCTCGCCAGCGAGCTTCCTGTCAGGCAGGTTTTGGCTTCCAGCACCCTAATACCCATCTTTCTTCCCTGCTTGGCTATAGATGAGAAGTGTCCCTCCTCCTTTGTAATAAAGGAGTTTTGCATTTGAAAAACCAGCATCTCTTTCCATAGAATTTTCTGAGACTACGTTAGCATAGAACCTTTTGCTCAAGGCAGCCAGAATGTTCAAGACATTAGTTAATTAAGTCCCATAACACTCTCATCCCTGGCTATTCCCTCTCCCAGGCCAAAAGACTAAAGAATACAGCACCTGCTGCCAAGGCCAAAGGAAAACACAATGGGGAACTAAATCTTCCAACCTTAGTGTTCAGCACCATCCATCTTCTCAGAAGATGTTGGATTCCAAGATTATGTAGCTGGGAGTGGGGTTACATTACTGGAATCAAGTGGACTTTATCCTGGAATCAATGCCGAAGACCCCAAACCCAAACCAGCTATGTCCCTTAACATCTGTGTGACCTTGGGCAAGTATCTGAATCTCAGTTTCTACATCTGAAGAGGGAGTTCTTAATGCTTATTGCATTAGGCAAATCTGCTGCACAGGAACTTTTTAAAGTATTGAAGAGCAGAGATGTCAGCTTGAGGACTAAGGTGCGCCTGACCCAGGCCATTGTGTTTTCAATAGCCTCATATGGATGTGAAAGCTGGACAGTGAATAAAGAGGATCGTAGAAGAATTGATGCCTTTGAGTTGTAGTGTTGGAGGAGAATACTGAGGGTGCCATGGACTGCCAAAAGAACCAATAGATCTGTTTTGGAAGAAGTGCAGCCAGAGTGCTCCTTGGAGGCCAATATGGCTAGGCTTCATCTCTCATACTTTGGACATATTGTCCAGAGGAAACAGTCGCTGGAGAAGGATGTCATGCTGGGTAAGGTGGAGGGTCAGAGAAAAAGAGGAAGACCCTCAACAAGATGGATTGGCGTCAAGTGTGGCAGAGGTAGTGAGGTTGGCCTAGGATTGGACATTGCTTCGTTCTGCTGTGCATGGGGTCACTCACTATGAGTCAGTTCCGACTCGATGCCACCTGACAACAACAACAACAACTGGATAAACCAGTTACAGTGGAGTCCACTCCAATTCATGACAGCCCCATGCTAATTTCATGTGTGCCAGAGTACCTACATTATAGGATTTTTAGTGGCTCATTATTTTGGATCATTGGGTTTTTATTTGGAGGTGCCTCAGGATGGACTTAAACCACCAGCCTTTCGGTTAGCAGCAAAGCACATTAGTGTTTTGTCCTCTTAGGGATTGAATTGTGTTTCCTGGTATGGTCGGTCCTTTAGGATAAGCAGTGGCCTGCTAACTGCAAGGTTGGCAGTTCAAACACACCAGTCACTCCTCAGAAACCTTATACAGGGTTGCTATGAGTTAGAACTGATTCCATGGGTTGTTGTTGTTGTTGTTAAGTACCGTGGAGTCGGTTCCGACTCATAGTGACCCTGCACAGGGTTTCCAAGGCTGTAAATCTTTATGGGAGCAGAACACCTCATCTTTCTCCTGTGGAGCCGCTGGTAGTTTCGAACTGCTGACCTTGAGGTTGGCAGCCCGACTTGTAACCACTACGCTACCAGAGCACTTAACAAAAAATATGTTGGAATCTTAATCCTATACCAGTGAATGTGATCTCTTTGGGAATGGAGTTTTCTTTGTCATGTTAATGAGGCCATATCAGTGTACAGAATGTCTTAAACCTACCCACTTTTGAAATATAAAAAATGTAGTTCAGGCACAGAAGCAAACTGTGCCTGAACTACATTTTAGGCATAGAGGAGGAACACTGAGAAGAATGTTGGAGAAGTTGAGATGATTTTCTCCCAGAACAGAAAAAGCCTTCTCCTGGGGATGCATCTCTGAAATCAAACTTCTGGTCTCCTAAACTGTGAGAAAATAAATTTCTGTTCATTAAAGCCACCCACTTGTGTTATTTCTGTTACAACCACACTGTCAAACAACCAAATCTGTCTTGGAAGAAGTACAGCCAGTTTGTTACTTGGTAGCAATGATGGCAAAACGTCATCTCTTGTACTTTTAACATGTTGTCAGAAAGGACCAGTCCCTGGAGAAGGACATCATGCTTGGTAAAGCAGAGGATCAATGAAAAAGAGGAAGATGCTCAGCTAGATGGACTGACACATTGTCAGCAACAATTGGCTCAAACCTAACAATTGTGAGGATGGTGCGGGACCAAGTAGTATTTCATTCTGTTGTGCACAGGATGCTGTGAGTTGGTACTGACTCGACAGCACCTGAACAGCAACAACAACAAATTAAGCTAAGTCCTACCGGTTTTTACAAATGTGTAATGTCATGTGTTTGTAAATTACTGTATCATATAGAGTAGTTTCATTGCCCTAAAAATGGTCTGTGCTTCCCCTATTCATCCCTCTCCCTCCCCAATATTAGATTTTCAAAAGGTTAATTTCTGAAGCTGATTTCTTTCCCTGAAGTGAAGTGAGCATGCTTGAATGTCTCCTTTTCATTGCTTTGATATGACTGTGGCTACTTGCTGCCATCCCCAGCTCACATACACACTCTGTCTGAGATGATGAGCAGGTGATAGACAGTACAAGCTTTCAAGGTGCCATAGATGAGAATTGTGCAAGTTAGGCAAAGCATTCATATGTTTGAATGAAGGACTGGAACTGTTGAAGCTGCTGCCATTGACAGAAAATTGATGTCCCTGTTGCTATTTACCTAGCAGAAATTAGTTCTCCAAGGTCAGCATCAGAAAAAGAGATGGAGGTGCAGTGGTTAGAGGAAGAAAGTGAATGTTCTCGAGATGAGTTCCCCCCTTTGTCGTTTCATTCCCCTGATACATCCCTTCTGGTAGTTTTCTCCATGGATCTTTGTTGGTTACACTTTGTAAATCTAATCTGACCATCACTGTGGAGAGGAAAGTAGCAGAGGAGGAAAAAGGGAGGACAAGAAACACACAACCGAGACAGGAGTTCCTCACCAAGGAACTGAGATTTGAGAGCAGCACAGAACTTACTTTAAGTAGATGGATCTGTGACTATTGGCAGGGAAGACACGTTTTGCTTATATTGGGTAGAATATAGATTGAGCATTTGTCCCAGTGAGAATTGACAGAGAGGGAAATAGAATCACTGGGGTTGGAGGAAGATCCTTGGAACAGCACAATAAATCCTTGTTTCTCACGTCCCATCCAAATATATAAGCAAAATTCCTGGGGTCCTGCTCAGAGACTGACAGGCTGAATCCAAATGTATCTAGGATAAGGCAGAACTTGAAAGTTCCTGTTTAAAACCCCTCAGTGTCTCTTCAGGGAAGCATTGGAACTTTGTTGAGATTAAAACAACAACAACAATAAAAATAGCCGTCATCGTGTAAATTCTGACTCATGGCTACCTCATGTATCTCAGAGTAGAACTGTGCTCTTTGGAGCTTCCAGTGACTGAGGGCTTTTTTTATTTTGTTTTGTTTTGTTTTTAAGTAGATAATTGGGCCATTCTTTTGAGGTGCCTCTGGGTGGACTTGAACCTCCAATCTTTCAATTAAAGCTGAGCATGTTAACTGCACCACCCAGGACTTCTTGCTGTGATTACCAAGCTTGTTGCTGTTAAGTGCTGTCAAGTCAGCTCCCACTCACAGCAACCCTGTATAAGGTTTCCTAGGAGTGACTGGTGAGCATGAACCACCAACTTTGTGGTTCAAACCGACTTTACCATCTAGTGCATTAACCCACAGTGCCATAAAAGGCTATAACTCTCCTGCTCTTTAACAGCAAAAATGATGTTCAGTCACCAGTTCTGACCTCGTGTATTCACCGGGCTCTAGACCTCTTATTCTGGCCTTTTTGGCTTATGACTAATATTGTATCTGCCCCTTGCATGTCTGGTAAGCACCCCAGCACAAGGAGACCCTTAAGGGGTGGGGAAGCGGCCCCAATACATATTGTATTCTCCTCTGAGGGATGTGTATTCATTCTCAGGACTTCACAGGTTGTGCTGATGGTGATGGTGATGGTGCTATGTAGAGGGGCAGTCACAAAACTCTTTGGATTCTGAGGAAAGCCACAGACACCAACTGCAGAAAAATGCACATGTGACCACATGTGCCACCATCTGTACATAATACTGAGAGAGTCCTTAAACACCAAATTAAGAACTCCTACCCCAATTGCTTCCCAGCCTAGAAAGGAGCCCAGATATATGCCACCAGTCCTTGACCAGGTGGACATTTGTACAGCATTTTAGTAAAAGCACTAATTACCCACATGCACAACTCTCCTTCACTTAGGTAGGATGAATGACCTCTTTGATACCCACCTTTTTAGCTATTTAGGGAAACAGTGCTTTTACCTAGCAACAATCACACCATTTCTAAATGAATGGATCCAGATCACAGAGAGAGAGTAGGGAGGCATTTAAAAAAAGAAGAAATCATCCCTCTCACCCATCAAAGAACAATAAACTCTGATGGAATATGGGTTTTCTTCTGATCTAACGGTTTGAAAATAAAAAACATGTAAACTATATTTTCATGGACTACTTCTCAAAAGCCCTCCAAATGGTTTTATGTGACTTTCAGCATCATCCACATCCATGCTATTGAATGCCTACCATAGGGTAATGCCTTTTTCTTGAAGGTTAGTTCCCAAGTGAACTGTAGAAAAACACTCATGAAATGCCTAAAGGAATTGAGGTTTCTGGTATAGAGAAAAGAACTGCTTAGTGATTTCTTACCCCATCCCTATCCTACTTTTACAGGACTAGAGACTCAGTAATCCAGCTAGTTGACTATAGTTTCTGAGCTCATAAAGATAAGAAGACATCAGGACTGATGGAACCTTTCTAAGGCAGCTGTGATAAAGTTGCATGCTCAGATGAAAAGAGTAAGCTGAGATGGAATGAACAGACCCCTGCAGAGAACAGAGGCAAAGAACCTGGTAGACAGAGAAGCGGAGAGAGTGGCCTCAGTCCCTGTGCACACTGGGAAGATTATAAAAATGGCTGCCAGCAATTCTTTCTATCTTGATATGTATATGCTGCTCCCTGCCTCAGAAAAGAGGCCATTTACCTTCCCTATGAATTTGAGCTAGGCTTATGACTTGCTGAGTCCAGTGGAAAGCATTGAAAACGACACTGTGTGATTTCTAAACCTAGGCCTTAACAAGATTTGTAGTTTCAGTTTGGGGCCTCTTGGAAGCCAGTCAATGAGCCCTGGTGAGGCAGTGATTAAAGCACTTACTGCTAACCTAAGGATTTGTAGTTCAAACCCACTAGCCACTCCATGGAAGACTAACCTTATCATCCTTTACCTTGTATCCACTTTACTGACGTTGTTGCTGCCTTTCCCATGGTTCAAACCTCAGAGCAACTCTTCGGAAGAAAGACATGCCGGTCTGCTTCCATAATATTGCTGTTGTTGTTATTAAGTGTTGTTCAGTCGATTCCAACCCATAGCGACCCTGCATAGGGTTTCCAAGGAGCGGCTGGTGAGCTTGAACTGTCAACCTTAGGGTTCAAACAGACTTTGCAGTCCAGTGCATTAACCCACAGCACCATACCAAGACAGCCTTGGACACCTTGTGGGACAGTTCTACTTTATACTATATGGTCACTATGAGTCAGAATCAACTCAGTGGCAGTGTGTATGATGATTTGGAGTTTGGAAGTCAGTTACCATGTAAAGATGTTTGAGCTAGGTGGATGTTGTTACCATTGAGTTGGTTCTGACTTAGGACAACATCATATACAACAGAACAAACTGTTTCCTGGTTCTGCACTAGCTTCACAATCATTAATATGCTTGGCTATATATTTCGAGTGCCTTCCAACCTAAGGAACTCATTTTCCAGCACTATACTGTGGTTTATAGGTTTTCGATTAGCTAAATTTAAGGAAGTAGATCTTCATGCTTTTTTTCTGAGTCTGTTCTAGTCTAAAAGCTGTGCTGAAACCTGTCTCCCATGGGTGATCCTGCTGATATTTGAAATACCAGTGACATAGTTTCATGCATCATGTTGTTGTTGTTGTTAAGTGCTGTCGAGCCAGTTCCGACCCATAGAGACCCTGTACGGGGTTTCCGAGGGTGTAAATCTTTACGGGAGTAGAAAGCCTCATCTTTCTCCCACAGAGCGGCTGGTAGTTTTGAACCGCTGACCTTAAGGTTCGCAGTCCGATTTGTAACGACTACGCTACCAGAGCTCCTTAGCACCATGCATACTACCACAGTATGGCAAAATGACAGATGGTGGTTGAGCTAGGTTACTGAAAGTTGTAATGAAAGAGACAGGTTATGTGGAAAACTGAGGGGCGCCCAGCCTCCAGCCAACGTCAAGCCCCCAGGCATGTGGTATTTGGATAATACCACATACCTGGCCCAGCTACACCAGCTTGCCCTACCAACACATTTGAGCCATTCATAATTTTGCTTTTTCTTCTTCAGCTAGCTTAAGTGCATTTCTGTTGCAAACAATTTAGCAATCCCTTTCCAAGACAAGAATTCTTGAGTCAGGCTATAGGAAGATGCTTGCAAAGACAGTGCTCTCTTCCTCTGAAGACAAAACCAGAGACCATTTCTCAGCAGCAGAAGGTGTAGAGTTATGACCTACAGTAGCTGTGAGCCTTTGGGAAGATTGTTTTAAGTCTTTGAACAAGCTCCTTTCTTGAGAATTATCTGAACTGGTTTGGTCACTACTTTTAGGAACCCTGGTTAGCTAGGAGTGGCACACCCTGTAGCCAAGAGCATCAAAGAGCTAGTCTTAGATTTGTGAGATATGGTCCCTTTGTGTAATCAAGTTGACAGGTCAAGCAAAGAGTTAAAGGTATGTCCTGGCCCTCTGTCTGCACTCTGGTGATAGTTCAAAGGAGAAATATCACCAAGCTAAAAGGAACATTGGGCACGGTCCTGACATTGGTATTCTGTGTCTGTGGGCTTCTGTGCTGTGTTTAATGGCACAGAATGGAATTGGCCCATTGATATTCATTAGTTCTGGTTTCTTTGAAGCATCTTCTCCATTAAATCCTCTGATGGCAAGTTTTCTATTTCCTGGCTTATTGTAGCAGTGGTATCAGATTTTTATATCTGAGTGCTCTTACCATCTGCAATGGAGGTTTACCCCGGGTATGACCATGTCAGTCCCTGCTACACAACATACAGAGAGCATCCTAGGATCCCTGTTCTGTTCTCATGTGGTTTCTGGGTAACACCCATTGCAGCCCTCCTGCAGTGCTTCTTAGACCAACCAGTTGCTGTCAAGTTGATTCTGACTCATGAGGAATCCATGTGCATCAGAGAAGAACTGTGCTCCATAGGCATTTCAATGAATGATTTTTCAGAAGTCTATCACCAGGCCTTTCTTCCAAGGTACTTCTGGGAGGACAAGTACTGAGTCCTAGCATCTGAGTGGGTTAATTCTTTGTATGACTCAGGGACTTCCCTGGAGTGGGTAGATGCAGGCTTTCTGAAAACCAGACTAGTTTCCAGCCTGAGAAAGTTGTGGCTCTCAGGTTGCTACTGCTTACTTTAAGGAGAAATGGAGTTCACTGCTTGCTTCCAGTTTAGAAAAGACCTTCAGATAAAACAAAGGTTCATTTTCTTCACAGGATAACGGAATAAGCTTCCTTTTTTACATAACCACAAACTTCCTTCCAATAGAGTTATTGATATTTAAATGTCATCTCAATAGTAGTAAAAGTTTTATACTTTTTTAGTTATTTGTAGGTGGGGAAGCAGAAAATTTGATCATTCTTTTTTAAAATGCCTTATGTAAAAGCATTTTCTGAAAGATGTTGGTTTGTTACTACTATCCAGCATTTGACCCCACCAAGAAAATTGCATTCTGATGGAAAAGTAGAAATTCATTTCTGAGTACTAAATTGTAGGCATTTATCTGGAAAGATATTCAGCGTGGATTTTTAAGTGAGAAAATGTGGATGACAAAACTGTGCATAGTATGATTTTAATTTTCTTTAAATAAAGATGAAAGAAAAAGAGGAAGGAGGAGGGAGGAAAGAAATAAGACATGCTTTTTTTTTTTTTTTTTTTTTTTTTAACAAACTAAGTATTAAAATCATTATGGTATTTGGTATTTATTTGTGGTGGAGCTATTTGTGATTTCTGATTTATTTGCTTTTTTCTGTTGTTTTTTTTTCCCAGATTTTCGGTAATGTACAAGTATTACTTAGATATTATTAAAACCACTATTTTTAGCTAACATTAACCAACCCTTTATGCGATTTCTAAAAATTTCATATTATTTGTTCCTGAGAATGTCAACATATACATGGGTTTGTTTTTTTGTTTTCCAGCTATTCCTGTCTGTTGCTTTTGCTAATGAATAGGGAAAAGAATGGGAGAGATAAAATACATCAAGAATTCAGAAATATAATTTTAGACTCTTGTCTTCCCTCCTCCAAAATTCCAGTTGGATTTTCCACCTTTCTATAATTAGTCCTGGTGGTGGTGGTTATATGCTGTGGAGTTGGTTCTGACTCATAGCAACCCTATTCAGGGTTTCTGAG
This sequence comes from Chrysochloris asiatica, assembly GCF_000296735.1. NCBI lineage: Eukaryota > Metazoa > Chordata > Mammalia > Afrosoricida > Chrysochloridae > Chrysochloris > Chrysochloris asiatica. The sequence continues at coordinate 333,388 of NW_006408847.1, forward strand.
GCTGTAAATCTTTATGGGAGCAGAAAGCCTTATCTTTCTCCCATGGAACTGGTGGTAGTTTCAAACTGCTGAGATAAGATTAGCAGCCCGACTCATAACCACTACGCTACCAGAGCTCCTATTACCAGTCATGGCCTTACATTTATTCCACTCATATTTTTTGAGCATCTGCTAAGTGTGGTGAGCTAGAGATAAACCAGGAGAGCCACTGTGGTCTACTCATGGTGACTGATGAACTCTGCCCTAAAAACCAGTCTCTTCTGATTGATGGGAGAAATGTCTTGAGAATATGCCTGGGCTCCAGGATGAAACATGCAACTGGTATGATCTTTCATAGCTGTAAGAAGGAAAAATGGAAGCAGTGTACTAGAGACAGGCTATCCCTGGTAGATATTTATGATCAGGTATTGCAGATTGAATGGTCTCCCTGTTTCACCCAAGAAAATTTGTGTGTAATCATAACCCCCATATTGGTAAAAAGGAATCCCTAGGTGGCACCAATGGTTTAACACTTGACTACTAGTCAAATGGTTGACAATTCCAACCAACAAGAGGCACATTGGAGGTCAGGCATAATGATTTGTAGAAAGGCCACAGCCCTTTCCACATGAGTCAGAACTAATGTAGCTACAGCAACAATACCTGCGAAGGTTATCCTGTTTGGAATTAACATTTTTTATGTTAATTAGGTCATATCAGTGTAACATGGATCCTAAACTTAATCAGTTATATAATGAGTTATAAAAAGAACAGAGTAAACAAAGAGACCCACACAAGGAGAAGACAGACACCATGTGAGGATCGTCTAGAATCCAAGGAGCCAAGGAAGCAGGGAAGGAACTGACATGGTGAAGACCCTGATTTGGTCTCCTAGTTTCCAAAACAGTGATAAAATAAGTTTCCGTTCTGTAAAACCTCCAACTTGTGGTATTTTTGTTCCAGCAGATAGCTGAGACATCAGGAAAACAAAGAGTAGGAAAGAAGTGAAAGCAGAGAAATCTGATCAACCAAAGTAAAGAATAATCAGCCTTTGCCTAAGAGAGAGACAATCTTTATACCACACCCACATCAATGCTTCTTGTTTTCCAGTTTGCTTTTCTGCTTTGCACTGAATTTCTTCACAGTGATCTGAGAGCTGGACTGCCTAAAGTGTTTGGTCCTCCATCCCCTTTTCTACCATTTGTTGTCATTGTTAAGTGCTGTTGACACTGTCATAGCAACCCTGTATAAGGTTTCCAAGGAACAGCTGGTGAGTTTGAACCGCCAACCTTGTGGTTCCAACTGACCTTGTGGTTCAGTGCCTTATCCCACAGCGCCACACCAGGACTCCCACCATACACCCATTCAAAGTGAATACCTTTAAAAACAACTTTCTTCCCAGGCACTGAATCCACTCTCCAATTAGTACTCTCTCTAAAACTCCTAGTGTGATATGGCAGCATAAACACTGGACTGCTAACCACAAAGTCAGTGGTTCAAACCCACCAGCTGCTCCTTGGAAGTCCTCGGAATCAACTCCATGACACTTAACAACAATAGCAATATTCTATTTGCATCTATGATATTATGGAAGTTCACTGGAATCTTGTTTCTTTTCCATTACAGCAAGCAAAGGTCAAGGTTAAATAGTTCATTTGGGAAAAGAGAGAGAGAGAAAAAGAAACTTGAAAATGCTGAGAAAATGTGGTTTGCTGGTTCCAACCTTTATGACTACCACATTTACAAACCTTTGTAATGTTTTGTCAGATTCTGGATCCAATACCTTGCTGTCATGCAGGGATGCCCATAACAGTTATTTATATTCTTGGCAAGTTTATTTCCCCTGTTCTGCTAGGGTCATTTATTTCCACGGGAGAATGATACATACAATATAGGTTTTCATGAGGAGTTGAACGAACATTTTTGTACTACAGGAGCAATGGGGTCTCAAGGAGACTGACAAAATTCAAAGGTTTCCCAGCTTAGGAATGGATCAAAACTGAGGAGCCTGAACTTTCTTTAATATCCTGTCACCCACGTCCTCCTTTTTCTTTTCTTTCTTTCTTTCTTTCTTTTTTAGTGCCATTGAGTCAGTTACAACTTATAGTGACCCTGTATAGGGTTTCTGAGGAGCAGTTGATGGGTTTGAACTGCTGACCGTGTGTTTTGCAGTGTAGTGCTGATCCTACAGGGCCACACCAGGAGTCCTGTTGTTTACAAATTCTAAAGCTTGACTGTTTGCTTTTCATCATCTGTGTGTCCCAGAGTGGGGTCCCAGGAATGCCCAGTTCAGGGAGAAATCCCCTTGTCTCAAGAGCTCATCTCAGTCCTCAAGTATTCAAGTCTGAGGTTAAGGGAAAATTCAAATCATAGCAGCTAAGGAAGACCCTTGAGTGAATTAACTCAGCAATCCGAAGGTTCTTTGAGAAAAGTGAAAAGTCACAGAGCTCCCAAGCATCTGGACAGGCAAAAAATATGTTTCCACTTTGGTACACACCAAATAAGATTGATTCTACCCCAGTCAACTTCTTTTAAAGCTGGGGTGCCTGAGGAAAAGGAAGATTTTTCTTTCAGGAGTAAATAAATAGTGTAGGTTAATGTTTCATGGGTTGTGTGAAATCCCCAGAAGTCTCAGGGCATTAAACAGCACAGTAGATTAAATAACACCAATTACCATTATATTACCGTAAAAGAATGATTAAAGTATAAACCATCACAATGAATTTGAGTGATCTACATGACTCAATCAGTGGAGCAACCACACCATGAGAAGCTTTTGAAGCTAATGGGGAAGCCCCCCTGCATGCCAAGTAGCAAAAAGTCTGAGTTACAATTCAACCTGCTTCAGGAATTCAGGGGCTCTTAAGCCACTTGATATAAGTATATAACAATTTCCAAAAATTAACACGATGGTATCTTATCAACTTACATATCTTAATAACTTACATTGGAATAGCTCTTTGCAAACAATCAGTAGACTGGTTTTCATCTAAAAGTTGACACGTATTACTGTGGATCATTTCTCCTCCAATGAAAATTGATCATCAGGATAGAAAACACAACAGAGAAATAGCATTGTTATTAATAAGCACTTATGTCCCCACAGCATGCTACTTGTTGAAAAGGGTATAGGCATGAGGGGAACTCTATGCCAACTAAATGAAAACCTAAATAAAAGAATATTAACACAAATTATGTGTGAGGCTGATTGTGTAGATACATGAAGTAAGCTCTTGTTATGACTGTCAGGTTGAGCAGGGCTTTCAGCAGGTTAAGAGAGAATGTGCCTGAATAAGCTCCTTCATTTGATAAGGGCTGTAAAGGAGCTAATTTTCTTCCTATTTGTGGTGGATTGAATTGAGACTTTCCTAAAATATGCCTCAGAACCCTAACCCCTATACTTGTGGATATAATCTCATTTGGAAATAGAGTTTGTTTTTGTTCGTGATGTTAATGAATCCATAACTGTGTAGGGTGTGTCCTAGATCAAATGACTTTTGAGTTACAGCCACAGAAGTAAGTATGAATAGGAGAAAATGGAGACTTCATGAAGACCACCAGGAAACTGAGAAACCAAAAGCTGAAAGAGACAAAGATCTTTCCTAGAACTAACGAGGGAAAGCCTTCTTGAATTCTGACTTCTAGCCTTCTAAAAAGCAAACATGTTACTTTGAGAACTAAGGTGCACCATGGTATTTCACTCATTTCATGTGCATGTGAAAGCTGGACAACAAATAAGAAAGACCAAAGATGAATTGATGCATTTGAATTATGGTGTCGGCAAGAATACTGAATATACAATGGATTGCCAGAAGAATGAACAAACCTGTCTTGGAAGAAGTATGGCCAGAAAGCTCTTTTGAAAGGAGGATGGCAAGACTTATTCTCATGTACTTTGGGCATATTCTCAGGAGAAGGACCAGTTCCTGGAGAAGGATATCACACTTGATAAAGTAGAGTGTCCATGAAAAAGAGGAAGACCATCAATGAGAGGGACTGACACAGTGGCTGCATCAGTGAGTTCAAACACAACAATGATTGTGAGCTCATTGTGAGGATGGCGCTGGACTGGAAAAAAAGCATAATGTCAGTATGAGTCAGAACCCATAACACAACCTAATGGCCTTCTAAGCTATGAGAAAATAAATTCCTCTTCTTTAAGGGCACCTACTTGTGGTATTTGTGTTACAGCCACACTAGGGAACTAAGACAGCATTCCAGTTCTGCTGGAATCGAATGAGAAATACAACCACATATAGATTTGTTTGTTCATGTAGGCAGTTATTTCTAAGTTAGCCTCTGTCAGCCAACCTGTCCTGGTGACATTTTCTATCCAGATGCTCCCACTACAACAGAGTCTTGACATTACCCAGGTGAGCAGAAACACTGGCTTCACTGTGTTCTCTCTATCTTTCTTGAATTTCTTCAGTGAAAAACAACTCCCAGTAAAGAACCCCCATCACCCTGTCCAATGCCTCTGACCTACTTTGACTTGAATGAAATAATATCCATATTTGAAGTGGCTTTTTTTCTCTGCCCAGGCAAATCCTCTTCAGAAGAGAGGCTACTCTGCAGTGCAGTATTGGCATGGTACTTAACATTGTCATCTGTTGTCAGTCTTGTAAATGAAGGATGATTTTGTCTAGGTGGAGGTACCCTCAGGATATTTTTCCCATCCTGTCTGAATCATGGTGGAGAAAACTTTTCCTCCACCGTTCCTGTGTTCCTCCGCTTGCAGAGGGAGAATGGTTTGGTGTAGAGAAAATGGATTGTGAAGGTCGCTCATTTTGGGGTCTATGCCAGGCTCTGCTAGCTACCAGCTAGCCATGTGGACTGGGCAAGATACTTTATTGCTCCTAGTTTATATCTCCTACATGTAAAATGTTGTTGTTAGGTGAAGTCCAGTCAATTTCAATTCATAGCAACCCCACCTGACAGAGCAGAACTGCCCCATAGGATTGTCTAGGCAGCAAAGTTTGGGAGGAGCCTGGTAGCGTAGTGGGCTATGGGTGGGCTGCTAACCAAAACCAACTTAAACCCACCAAGTGTTCTATAGGCGAAAGATGAGGCCTTCTGCTGCCTTGAAGATGTGCAGCCTATACACGGTCACTATGAGTTGGAACCAATTCTGCAGCATACAACTATCACCACCAGTCTTTATGGATGGAGATCAGCAAGTCTTTCTCCTGTTGAACCTCTGCCTTTCTGTTAACAGCCAAACATTTTACCATTTTATTATCTGGACTTTTTCATGCAAAGTCCCATTTTATATTTAAAAAAAAACCCATTACAGTCAAGTTGAATTCTGATTCACAGTGAACCTGTATGAGACATGTAAACTAGGGACAACGATTTCTCCTTTGAAGGTCTGTTGTGAGGACTACATGAGCTTAAGCATGCTGCATTATAGACACGTAATTGATAAACAATGTCAGTTTTCACCATTGTCCTTCTTCTGAGTTTACCCTGGAACTGGGGCCTGGTTGTCTCATATCCACTTGGCTTCATCAAGAGCAGTTAAATGGCTTTGTTTTTGTGTGTGTTAATTTAAAATTTTAGATTATGTCTTATTGTGTCTTTGGTAAAATTTTACATAGCAAATTATGTCCCTGCTGAACAATTTCTATACTGTTGTTAGTGACATTGGTTACATTTTTTGCAATGCACCAACATTTTCATTATTTCTATATTAGTTTTTCTGTTGCCATTAGTGTAACTTCTCTACCCAACTAGCCACCCCTCTTGCTCTATTTCCTTCCTTTGCTTAAGGGTCAATGTTGGCTATCTGTTTTCAATGAGATGAGTTTTTAAAGAAACACAGAACTCATAAGTGATGTTGTTTATGAGTCAGTATGTTACCCCACTCATCTGTCAATTTGATATACTTTGATGGCTTGTGTGTTGTTGTGATTCTGGAAAATACTCCACCAGTACTTTAAATATCAGCAATGTCACCCAGAGTGGACAGGTTTCAGCTGAGCTTTCAGAATAAGACACACTAGGTAGGATATATGGACTATTCCAAATATTTAGTCACTGAAAACCTTATGGAGAGCAGTAGAACATTAACAGATAGCACCAGAATATTGAATATTGAAAGATGATGAAGAAACCAGAATATTGTTAGATATAATGCCAGAAGTGGAACACATCAGGCTTGAAGACACTGAAAATATGACAGGGAAAGAGCAGCCTCCTCAAAGTAGAGTTGACTTTGAGGATGCAAGTGGAGTAAAACTTTCTGGACCTTCTTGAGATGATTGGGAAACAACTCAAATTGAGGAGAAACAGCTGTAAACATCCATTAATCATCAGCAAAAGGAATGTATGAAGTACGAATCGAGGAAAATTGGGAGCTGTCAAAAATGAAATTTAACTCATGAACATCAATATACTAGACATGAATGAGCTGTAATGGACTGGTGTTGGTCATTTTGGATCTGATAGAAGAATGAACATGGTTTACTACACCAGGAATGACAAATTGAAGAGAATCATGCCACTTTCACCTTCAAAAAGAATATTTCAAGATTTTTCCTAAATATAATGCTGCCTGTGATAGGATAATATCCATATGCCTACAAGGTAGACCAGTTGAGACGACTATTATTCAAATTTATGCACCAACCACTAAAGCCATTAATGATGAAATTGAAGAATCCTACAGATTTCTTCAGTCTGAAATTGATCAAACAGACAATCAAGTTGTATTGGCAATTACTGGCGATTGGGATGCAAAGGTTGGAAACAAAGAGAAAGGATCAGTTGTTGGAAAATATGGCCTTGGTGATATCCAGAACTGATGCTGGAGACCTCATGATTGAATTTTTCAAGATCAATGACTTCTGCATAGCAAATACCTTTTTTTAAAACAACATAATAGACAACCATACACCTGGATCTCACCAGTTGGAACACATAGAACTCAAATTTACTGCATTTATAGAGAGAGACTATAGAATAGCTTCATATTAACCAGACAAAATAAGGCCAAGTGCAGACTGTGGAAGAGACCATCAATTGCTCATATGAAATTCAGGCTGAAGCTGAGAAAAATTAAAACAAGCCTACAAAAGCCAAAATATGACTTTGAATATATTCCACTTAAATTTAGAGATCATCTCAAGAACAGATTTGATGCATTAGATTTTAATAACCAAAGACCAGAAGAATTGTGGGATAACATCAAGAAGAAAGCAGAAGGTCATTAGGAAGACAAGAAAGAAGGAAAAGACCAAAATGAATGTCAAAAGAAACTCTGAAACTTGCTCTACAGCATAGAGATGCTAAAATAAATGGAAGAAATGAGGAAGTAAAAGAGCTGAACAGAAAATGTCAAAGGTCAATTCGAGAAGACAAAGTAAAATATTCTAATGAATTGTGCAAAGACCTCAAAAAATTGAGGAAAAAAATTAAAGCCTCAACTTGTAATATCAAAAGATTCTATGCCCAAAATATTGAATGATGCAAAAAGCATCCAAAGAAGATAGAAGGAATACAGAGTCACTGTACCAAAAATAAATGATCAATATTCAATCATTTCAAGAGGTAGAATATAATCAAGAGCTAATGGTACTGAAGAAGTCCAAGGTGCACTGAACGCATTGGCAAAGAACAAAGCTCTGGGAATTTATGGAATGCAAATTCAAATTGTTCAACAAACTGATGCAGCACTAGAGTCACTCACTCATCTATACCAAGAAATTTGGAAGACAGCTATCTAACCAACTGATTGGAAGAGATACATATTTGTACCTATTCCAAATAGAGATGACTCAACAAAATGTGGAAATCATCAGGCAATATCATTAATATAACATGAAAGAAAATTTTGCTAATGATAATTTAAAACGACCACAACAGTACACTGACAGAGAACTGCCAGAGGTTCAAGCCAGACTGAGATTCAGATGTGCCTTGATAAATATCATCACTGACGTCAAATGGATTGTGGCTAAAAGCAGAGAATACCAGAAAGATGTTTACCTCTACTTTATTGACTACACAAAGGCTTTCGATTGTGTGGATCATGACAAGCTATGGATAATATTGCAGACAATGAGTATCCTGGAACACTTAATTGTACTCATGAGGAACCGACACATAGACCAAGAAACAGTCATTCAAACACAACAAGAGGACAAAGAATGGTTTAAAATTAGGAAAAGTGTGTGCCAAGGTTGTATGCTTTCACCATACTTATTCAATCAAAACACTGAACAAATAATCCTAGAAACTGGATTATATGAAGAAGACTGTGCCATCAGGGTTGGAGGAAGACTCAGTAACAAACTGCAAAATACAGATCATAAAACTTTGCTTTCTGAAAGAGAAGAAAACTTAAACTACTTACTGATGAAGATCAAAGATCACAGCCTTTGGTATGGTTGCATCTCAATGTAATGTAAACAAAAATCCTCACCACTGGAAGAAGTTGTCAAAGACTTCATTTTACTCAGACCCACCATGGAGACTCATGAAATCAATAGTCAAGAGATTAAAAAGCATATTGAATTATGGAAATCTGCTACACAAGTCCTCTTCAAAGAGTTCAAGAGTAAAGATGTTAGTTAAAGAAATAAGGTGTGCCTGGGCCAAGCCATGGTATTTCCAATAGCCTCATATGCCTGTGAAAGTTGGACCACAAATAAGAACAACTGCAAGAGATGAAGTCTGGCCATCCTGTCTTACAAGGAGCATTCTGGATGTATTTTCTCCAACACAGATTTGTTGGTTTTCCTGGTAGCCCATGGTACATTTAATATTCTTCTCCAACCCCATAACTCAAATGTATCAATTCTTCTACAGTCCAATGTTCACATCTGTCATACTTTTGGCATGTTATCAGGAGAGACCAGTCCCTGAAGAAGGACAACATGCTTGGTAAGGTGGGAGGTCAGCGATAAATAGGAAGATCCTCAATGAGATGCATTGACGCAGTGGCTACAGCAATGGCTCAAGCATAGCAATGACTGTGAGAGTGGTGCAGGACCTGGCATTGAATGTTTCATTCTGTTGTGCATAAGGTCGCTATGATTCGGTACCAACTCAATGGCACCTAACAACAATAACAACAAATGTTGTTTAACTGATAGGTGACCTCCAGATATGGTTTCAGTACTTAGTTTCAGTGGTTTATCAGGGCAACAGGTTGTTCTAGTCTCTGCCAGTGCAGTAAGAATGGCATTTTATAAGAATTGGACTATTGCTCCACATTTTCCTTCCATTCTAACTGGGATCATCTATTGTAATCCTGGTCAGAGCAGCTGATAGTGGTAGCTGGATACCATTTATGATCTCAGGATAGATGAGGCCATGGTTCATGTGGGCTATTAGTCCTGTAGGTTAGTTTCTTTTTTTAGTCTTTGGTTTCCTTTTTTCTCTTTTATTTTAGACAAGTAGAGACCAATAATTGTATCATAGATGGTTGCTTGCAAACTTCTAAGTCCCCAAGTGCTCTCATCAAACTAGACTGTAAACCATAAAGTTTATGAGCTATGTTATGCCAATTGACCAAGTTGTCCCATGAGACTATGGTACTAAGCTTCTTTTGCCTCTGTGTGTATCTTACGTTTTCAAATTAAGAATGCACTAGTTGAAAGGATAGAAAGGATAAGTATACAAAAATGTGAACAAATCCCTTTATTTCTAAATATTGATATACTCTGTGCAAATATACATTTTAAAAAGTTACTTCTGAAGTGATCTGAAAATGTAAAGACTTCTGTTTTGAAGCAGGAAGTAACCTGCATGCTGAGACTAGGCTGAAAAAATGATATCACCTATAAATAATCTTATTATTATGAAGAGAAAAAGTATTTTTGATCTTATATACACAAATGAGGAATCCTGGTGGGGTGTGTAGAATAGGCACTGGACAGCTAACTGCAAGGTCAGACATACAAACCCACCAGGTGCTCCTTGGAAACCCTATACAGGGTTGGTATGAGTTGGAACCTACTCGACAGCACTTAACAACAACAACAACAAAATATACACAAATGAAAGCAGGAATCAAAATGATTTATCACAATATTTGTCAAACTTTAGTGTATCAGGGAATCAACCAGATATTCCCAGGGATGATAAACAGCAACCTGCATTTTTAACAAACTCACCCATGATTCTGATGTAGCAGAACCACACTCTAATAAACACTAACTTAGAAGCCCATCATGATAAATAAGAGAGCAGCAACATAACCCAGTTTCAAATAATATTTTGTTTTAAATATGATCAACACCAACAAGCAGCATGAGTTAAACTGATCCTAAAATGAGCTGCATGAACAGAGAATGGTGCATCACATCCTTCCATCCCCTAATCACATCCAACAAGAGGCAGTTGGTGATTGCCTAAAGACACTCCAACATAACATCATGGATTTAGTACAAATACAACCACACCACAATGTCTCAGAAGCAACTGACAATTTCTGTTCACACAAAGAAACAAGACAGAGTGGGTTAAACAAGAAGAAGAGCTAGGAAACATTTTTGAAGGAAAAAAGACCTACCTGAAAAAGAATTCAAGATAAAGTTATTTAGGTACCTCCAGACTAGAAGAGATCAATATTTGTGACCATTCCAAAGACAGGTGACCCAATGGAATGCAGAAATCATCAGAAAATATCATTAATATACCATTCAAGCAAAATTTTGCTAAAGATAATTAAAAAAACATCTGCAACCATACATTGACAGAGAACTTTCAGAGATTCAACCTGGATTTAGAAGAAGATGTGGAATGAAGGATATCTCTGCTGACATCAGATGGATCTTGACTGAAAACAGAGAATGCCAGAAAGATGTTTATCTATGCTTTATTAGGCCTTCAATTGTGTGGGTCATGACAAACTATGCAGAACATTGTGGAGAATGAGTATTCTGGAACACTTAATTGTGCTCATGAGAAGCCTGTATATAGACCAAGAGACAGCTGTTCAAACAAAGGAACACTGAGTGGTTTAAAATTAGAAAAGGTGCACCAGGGTATATATTCTTTCACCATACTTAGTCAATCTGTATGCAGAGAAAATAATCCAAGAAGCAGGATTATATGAAGAAAAACGTGGCATCAGGATAGCACGAAGACTCCTTAACAACCTATGATATGCAGATGATACAACCTTCTTTGCTGAACATGAAGAAGACTTAAAATATTTACTGATGAAGATCAAAGAACACAGCCATCTCAACGTGGGCTGCACTGCTATATAAAGAAAGCAAACAAAATCCTCACCACTAGACCAATAAATAGCATCATGATAAATGGAAAAAAAAATATTGAAATTGCCAAAGACTTCATTTTACTAGGATCAACCAACAACACTCATGGAAGCAACAATAAAGAAATCAAACGATGTATTACATTGGGTAAATCTGATGCACAAGATCTCTTTAAAGTGTTGAAAAGCAAAGATATCAGTTTGCGGTCTAAGGTACGCCTGATTCAAGCCATGGTATTTTTAATAACTTCATATGCTTGTGAAAATTGGACAGTGAATAGGAAGACAGTAGAAGAATTAATGCTTTTGTGCTATGGTGTTAGAATATTTAAAGTACCATAGCCTGCCAAAGAACAAACTAATCTGTGTTGGACGAAGTACAGCCAGAATG
>NW_006408847.1:345714-346932 GCF_000296735.1 Chrysochloris asiatica
AAAAAAACAATGAAAAAATCCAAAGAAAGCTTAAGATTCATGTGAGACACCATGAAGAGGAATAAATTATGGATGACTGGAATTCCAGAGCAGCAAGAGACAAAAAAAGAAAAAAAGAACACCAAAAAAAACAGTCAAAAAGCTGATGGGAAAAAAACTTCCCTAACAGGAAATTCAAGAAGATAAGCATTCAAGAAGCTGAACAAATTCTAAATAGGATCACCAAGACATATTATAACCAAACACTCTAAAATCAAAGACAAGGAAAGAATTCTGAGAGTAGCTCAGAGAAAACAAAATACCTACAAAGGAGAACCAACAAGATTAAGCTCTGATTTCTCATGTAGGCAAGAAGGCAATGGGAAGACATACAAAACTTTGAAAGAAAAAGATATATTGCCAACCAAGAATTATGTACCTAGCAAAACTCTTCCTCAAATACAGTAGCAAAATGAGAACATTTCCAAATAAGTAGAAATTAAAGGAATTTGTAACAGCCAGACGAAATTTACAAAAAAATACTAAAGGGAGTCCTTTGTATGAGAACCAACAATAGCAGATACCAACTGAGATTGATATACAGCAATACCATCCAGAAATCCATCCAGATATAGAATTACCCAAAATTAGCGCTGTGGGCTAATGCATCAGACTGCGAAGTCTTTTGATCTGCAAGGTCGGCGGTTCAAGCTTACCAGCTGCTCCTTGGAAACCCTTATACAGGGTCACTGTGGGTTGGAATCGGCTCAACAGCACTTAACAACAACATAAGACTGAAAATAGAGAACCAGAGATATCAATTTATAGAGAAGACAACTATAAAGTAACAAGGCATCAAGAGGGAAAAGTGTGGTTACAGAACTTCCAAATGGTGAGGAAATCAAATAGATTTCAAGATAAAGCAGAAACTGGGTAAGACATTAGCAAATTGCAGAACAACTTCAAAGAAAATTAATATACTTTCACATCAAATCAAGAAAAAAGAAAATCATAAAGACTTAGTCAGCATTGAAGCAACCATAATGAAGACATTGACAAGAAAACACACAAGCACACAAACAAAACTGAGCACAGAAAGTCATGTGGAACAAAGAATGCAGCAGCACATCATAAAAATAACAACAACAACAAAAAAAAAAACCAGCAAAATGACTGCAATCAATTCATGGTGGTGGTAGTTATGTGACGTGAAGTTGGTTCCGACTCATAGCGACCCTG
>NW_006408847.1:348443-356938 GCF_000296735.1 Chrysochloris asiatica
TAGTGAGGTTGGCCCAGGATCGGACATTGTTTCGTTCTGCTGTGCATGGGGTCGCTATGAGTCGGTTCTGACTCGATGGCACCTGACAACAACAACAACAGTCAAGAGACAGAGAGTCGTAGAATAGATGAGAAAACAGGATGCTTTAACATGCTGTCTATAAGAGACATACCTTACATGCAAAGACAAAAATAGATGAAAAAAAAAAAAAAAAGGATGGGAAAAAATGTATCAAGGTCACAGCAATAAAAAATGAGCATGAGTGGGAATATTGATTTCTGGTCAAACAGACTTAAAGGAAAACCAGCATAAGAGATAAAGAAGGACATTATCTCATGATTAAAGGGTTAATTGAACAAGAGGAGATAACAATAATAAATATCTATGCTGCCAATGAAAGACCCTCAAAATACATAAATCAAACTCTAATAGAATTGAAGAAAGGAATACAGAAATCTACAATAATTGTTGTTGTTGTTAAGTGCCGTTGAGTCAGTTTTGACCCATAGCGACCCTGTACAGGGTTTCCAAGGGTGTAAATCTTTAAGGGAGTAGAAAGCCTCATCTTTCTCCCACAGAGCGGCTGGTAGTTTCAAACCGCTGACCTTAAGGTTCACAGCCCAATTCGTAACCACTACACTACCAGAGCTCCTACAATAATAGTAGATTTTAATACATCATTTTCTATGAAGGACAGAACTACTAGATAGAAACTCAAAAAAGACGCAGAAATACTAAACCACATAATTAACAAATCTAATTTCATAGATATACAGAGAATACTCAAGCCTACAATAGCACACCACTCATGCTATAAAGCTAAAAATTAATAATAGGAAGATCAAGGGAAAATCAAATACATGGAAATTGAATAGCACCCTGTTTAAAAACTAATGGGTAATAGAAGAAATGAAAACTGAAATTAAAAATTCCTTGAATCAAATGAGAGCAAACACAACATATCAAAACCTTTGTGACACAGCAAAAGTAGTGCTTAGAGGACAATTTCTAGAAATAAAAGCACACATTTGAAAAGAAGAAATAACCAAAACCAAATATTAATGCAACACTTCCAACAATTAGAAAGAGTAGAAAAGTAAACCTACAGCTACTAGAAGAAAAGAAACAATAAAAATTACAACAGTAATAAAAGAATTAGAAAACTGAAAAACATTTTTAAAAATTGACAAGACAGGAAGTTGGTTCTTTGAAAGGATTAATAAAATTGATAAACAATTAGCAAATCTAACAACAAAAAAAGAAGATACAAATAACAAGAATAAATCTTTATATGGGTGATGTCACAGTAGAACCAACAGAAATAAAAAAATATAATAACAGACTACTATAAGTATGAGTATGGCATTACAGAATAAGCACTTGACCATAAGGTCAATTTGAACCACAAAGTCAGTGGTTCAAACTCATCAGCCCCTCCTCTGAAACCCTATTCAGGATTGCTATGACTCAGAACAGACTCCATGGTACTTAACAACAACAGTTACAACATAAAGATTTGTACTTCAACGAATTTGAAAATCTACATTTTTAGCAAAACATGACCTACTTAAACTAACACAGTGTGAAGTAGAAAACTTAAACAGAGGTATAACAAAAGAAGAAATTGACCAGGTCATTAAAATCTCTCAACTTAAAAAAAAAAAAAAAAAAAAAGCGTGAGTCCAGATCACTTTACCGGAAAGTTCTATCAAACATTCAGAGAAGAACTGATGCTGATTCTACTCAAACTATTTTAGAACACAGAAAAGGATGGAAAACTTCTGATTACATTTTATGCAGTGAACATAACCCTCAAACAGGCAAAACAGGCAAAGATATCACTAAAAAAGAAAAATATAGAGCAATATCTCTCATGAATATAGAAGCAAAAGTTCTCAACAAAATTCTAGTCAACAGAATTCAACAGCATACCAAAAAAATAATATATCATTACCAAGTGGGACTTATACCAGAGATGTAAGAATGGTTCAATATTATAAAAACAAGCAATATAATCCATTATACAAATAAAACAAAGGAAAAGAAAGACATGATCATCTCAATTGACACATAAAAGGAATTTGACGAAATCTAACATCCATTACTGATAAAAACACTCAACAAAATGGAATAATAGAGAAATTCCTCAGCATAATTAAGAGCATATATACAAATCTAACAGCCAACATTATTCTCAATGGAGAGAGACTGGAAACATTCCCTTTGTGAGCAGACACCAGATAAGGATGCCCTTTATCATCATTCCTATTGAATATTGTGCTAGCAGTCTTAGCCAGAGCAATAAGTCAAGAAAGGGAAATTAAAGATATCTGCATTGGTAGAGAAGTAAAACTCTCTGTATTTGCAGATGATAAAATTCTACACATCAGAAATCCCAAAGACTCAGCAAGAAAGCTATTGGAACTCATTGCAAGATTAAAAACAAAAGGCAACATTTTCCTATGGACACAGTTGAGAAGGGATGAGAAGATGGGTGAAATGGAAATAGGAACCACAATGAGGAAGTGTGATTACTATTGTTGCTTGGAGGGGAATGTAATCACTGAGATGAAATAAAGTGTGTGATGTGTTGAATGAAAAACTGATGATCTTTTCTGTAAATCTTCAGTCAATTTACAATAAAAAAAAGTTTTTGTTTGTTTTTTTTAAAGAAAAATTAAGCAATGTGGCAGGGTATAAGATCAACATACAAAAATCAGTTCAGTTCTTTTACACTAGTAAAGACCACTCTGAAGATGAAATCAGGAAAACAATACCATTACATAGCCACCCAAAAGATGAAATACCAAGGAATCGATCTAATCAGAGAAACAAAAGACCTAGACAAAGAAAATGTCAAAACACTATCACAAGGAACCAAAAGAGACTTATTAAAATGGAAGAATAGACCATGTTCATGGATAGGAAGCTCTAACATTCTTTAAAGAGATGGAAATACTGATTATTAGCTTTATATGAAAAGAAAAAAATACTTCAGATAAGGAAAGCATTACTTAAGAAGAAGAACAAAGTTGAAATCTTCTCACTTCTGGATCTCAAATTCTACTACACAGCCACAGTGGTCAAACAGCCTGATATTGGTACAACAAGAGATACATAGATCAATGGAACAGAATTGAGAATCCACATAAAGTCAGATGATATTTGACAAAGGATCAAAACACATTAAATGGGTAAAGGTAATCTTTTCAAAAAATGGCACTGGCAAAACTGGAAATCCATTTGCAGAAGAATGAAGCAAGACCCATATCTCACACCATATACAAAATCAAACTCAACATGAATTAAATATTTAAATGTAAAACCTAGAAGTATAAAGATCATCAATGAAAAAATAAGGACAAATGTAAGGGCTTGAATATATGGCATAAAAACACTGTTAAATATAAGTTAAAACACAAAAACAGTAGAAGACAAAATAGATGACTGGAACTTTCTAAATATTAGACACTAATTTGCATCAAAAGAGACAAAAGAGAACTCACAAACTAGGAAAATATTTTTTGCAACAACATATTAGACAAGGGACTAATCTCAAAAATTTATAGAAAATCACAACACTTCTATAAGGAAAATGGGCACAGGACATGAACAGACACTTCACCAAATTCAGGTGGTCACCAAACATATGAAGAAATATTCATCTCATTAGCCATTGTTTTTGTTGTTGTTAAGTGCTTTCAAGTTGGGTCCAACTCGTAGTTACTCTGTATAGTGTTTCTGAGGATTGGCCAGTGGGTTTAAACCACTGACCTTTCAGATAGCAGTCTAGTGCTTATCCTATAGTGCCACACCAAGATTCCATTGCTTTTGTTGTTGCTAAGTGTCCTTCAGTTGGTCCTGACTCATAGAAATTGTGTATAAGGCTTCCAAGGAGCAACTGGTGAGTTTGATCCAGCAACCTTGCAGTTCAAACTGATCTTGTGGTTCAGGGTTTATCCTACAGTGCCCCACGAGGACTCCTTTATCCCACTGGTGGTGGTGGTTATGTGCCATGGAATCAGTTCCGATTCATAGTGACCCTGTATTTGGTTTCTGAGGCTGTATATCTTCATGGGAGCAGAAAGCCTCAAAACAACAATAAGATGTCATCTAACCCCAGCATTAATATAAACTTCGTAAAAACAAAACAACAAATGCTGGTGAGGATGTGGAGAGTTTGGGACCTTCCCACATTGCTGTTTAGACTGTAAAATAGTGCAAAACAGTATGGCACTTCCTCAAAAAACTGGAAATAGAAATACTGTATGACCCAGAAATCCCTCGACTTAGGTTATATCCCCAAGAATTAAAAGTCATGATATGGGTATATAGATGCACACCATGTTCACAATAGCAAAAAGATTGAGACAACCTAAATGTCCATCAATGGGAGAATCTATAAAACTTTGGTGCATACACACGATGGAATACTATGCAATGTTGAAGAGTAATGATGAATCTGTGAAGCACCTCATAACATGGTTGAACCTGGAAGATGAAATTTGTCAATCACAAAAGGAGACAGATATTGTATGAGACCATTATTGTAAAAAGTGAAGAAAAGTTTTCATTTTAAAAGAAATATTTTTTTATGTTTATCAGGTATGGGAGAGAAGGGTAGACACATGCTAACTCGGGTGACAGAGAGGACAATATTCAAGAAGAAGGAGGTTTGCAGAAGAATGATGAAGACTGGTAGAGACACAGGGAGGAATGTAAGGGTTAAAGTGGATAGAGGTAAGGAGGCAGGGCTTGATGGCAGATTAGGGATAAAGGTTGTGCAGACCTCCACCAGTAATAACTCAGAATATCAGGTGAAACAGGTTCAAAGGATGGTCCTGGAATTCTGAACTTCATATAAAGGGATATTTGGGAGGATCAAAGGCTTACCACGAGTGGGTTTGGAGCAGAGGCGAGAAAGGAGGTGTTTTCTGATTTGCAGCAGCCAGCAAGTCCTGGTGTAGCCATTTTGAATGGGAAGGAGCAGATACAAGGTCAAAAGAGCACTTCCATCTCAGAGGTCTGACTGATAGTCAGAAATAAAGGTACAAACATTTCATTTTCATTCTTTTATTTTCCCCTGTCTGCCATCTCTATTCTTGGGACAAGAGGGGATATCTGAGTGAGTAGACAACCCCTAGGAATGGATATACTATACACCCACAAGGATTGGCACAGCAAGGATTGCTGGGGGCAGAATCAAAAAATGGGGAGGAGCCAACAGGAACAGCTTAAAATACAAGTGTCTTCCAAAACAGATCTTCCAGCTCTGGGCAAGTTGTCACTAGGAAAAACACCTTGAGGAAAGGTGAGAGAGGCACACACAAAAGCGGGGGCGGGCTGGGGAGGCTAAAACCGAAATCTTGAATTACATCATAAGATGCAATGGGAACATCTTGAAATTTCTCAGGCAGCTTTGAAGGCAAGAAACCAAAAAAGAGGTGTTTAAGTGTTACTCATATTATGCTACATTTTTTTTTGTTGTTGTTTTTTTTCATGACTTTGGACTTTAGTATTCAGACTGGTTTTTTATGGGTTTTTTTGGTCCCCCTTTTATCTTTTGTGGGAGCTATTTCTCTCCTTCCTTACCCAACGAGAGAGAGCAATTGCAGTCATACAGTCAAGCTACAATCTCACCCTATAAAATCCTACCATCTGGGCAAGAACCAATAGCAGCTGCTGTACAACAGAACAGTGTAAATAACCAACACTTGCTAAAATCACTTTGAATTGAATAGTAAAAGAAATGAAAAGAGAAGTTCATCTCCTGATTACATCTAACAGGAGGCACTCAGAGAGCTTAAGAATACACTAGCATGCATTCATCTAATTATTGAAAACACCAAGGCACCACACACCTAAAAAGAAACAGAAAGTATCTGCTCATGTCCAGAAACAAAACAGAGTAGCTCATACAGATGAGCTGGATATAGACCTAGAATTTCCATTGGAAAGAGTGCAGACTTTGGAACTGCTTGATAAGGAATTCAAGAGAATGATATTGAGGTGCATTAAAAAATTCTACAGAAAGGTTGAGGAAAATAAGGAAGAAGTCAGCAAAATGCTACAGAAACAATCAAATAAGATAAAAATACCCTTGTAAACAATTAAAAACCTGCAAAAGGAGGTACAGATGATTAATAGCAAAATATCAGAAGTGATATCCACTGAAAGGGCAAAGGACTAGAATTGAAGGGATGGAAGCAAGAATCAGTGAGCTTGAAGACAAATCTCTAAATACTGCTAAGACAGAAGAACAAACAGAAAAAATTAGGAAAAAATCTAAAGAAAGTCTAAAATTCGTGTGGAACAATATGAAGAAGTATAACCTATGGGTGATTGGTGTCCCAGAATAGGAAGAATCACAGAAAATCACAGAGGAGATAGCTGAAGATCTCCTGAAATACATTTTCCTAACATCTTGAAAAGTGAGAAGATAAGCATTCAAGAAGCTGAATGAACTCCAAAAAGAACAGACTCCAAAAGAAAATCACAAAGACATATCATAATCAAACTCCAGATTCAAAGGCAAGGAGAGAATCCTGAAAGCAGCTATGGAAAAGAGAAGTGTTACTTAAGAAGTCAAGCAAATAAGATTAAGCTCTAATCTCTCAGCAGAAACCATGCAGGCAAGAAGGCAATAGGTAGACATGTACAAAACCCTGAAAAACAAACAAACAAACAAAAAACTGCCAACCAAGAATTGTATATCCAGCAAAGTTGTCAAACAAATAAGACAGACAGTGGATAGTGGATAGAGGTAAAAATTGCTAAATACACTACTGTGGAACAACTATGTTCTATGAGTAGAGATACATGGACACATACACAGGCTGAACAGGTATTGGAGGGAGAATGGGAGCATACCTACAAATATATGAGCTTGACAGGTCACATTTGTAACGGGTATTAACTGTAAACACATCTATGAATGAGGTGGAGCATATAGGGGGCAACATGATGAAAACCTCCTAGGTATTATCAAACATCTTAAGGCAATTAGTTGCTGGACTCAGGGCCTCAGGACCATAGTCTTAGGGACCATGAACAATTGGCATAATATAGTCAACAAAGACAATATTCTACATCCTACTTTGGTTAGTAGTGACTGGGATCTTAAAAGTTCAGGAATGGCCATCTAAGGTACAACTATTTGTCTCTCCATGTGTGGAAGAAAGAAGAGTGATGAAAAATTGAAGTTGTTTGAAACCAACTAGTCCAATGGGCTGATGGAACGTGTGAACATCAGTCATCATGACTCTGTGACCAGAAGAAGTATATTGTGCCTACCTCCACCAATTTCTCTGAAATGGATCATATTAGAAGGTCCTGGGTAAAGTGGAAAAAAACCCAAAAAAACCTGGCTTACTGGTCAGAAGGTGACTAGAGGTACCCAGGATAATGGCCATCAACTGCCCTTCAGATCTGAAACAGAACTCATCCTTGTGGCCCAATTTTTAGTCAAGTAGTAGATAGGTAGACAAATAGTGGTAGATAGGTCCACCACTCATCTGTCAGTTTGTCACACTGTGGTGGCTTGTGAGTTGCTGTGATTCTGAAAGCTATGCCACTGGTACTTTAAACACCAGCAGAGTCACCCACGATGAACAGGTTTCAGATGAGCTTCCAGACAAAGACAGTCTAGGAAGAAGGAGTGATGAGCTACTTCTGAATTAGTCACTGAAAACCTTATGAACAGCAGAGAAAAATTGTCAGACATAGTGTTGGAAAAATGAGCCCCTCAGGTTGGAAGGCACTCAAAATACTACTGGGGAAGAGCTGCCTCCTCAAAGTAGAGTTGACAGTGATGATGCAAATGGAGTAGAGCCTGTGGAAGCAAAGCCTGCGGGACCTTCATTTGCTGATGGGGCACAACTCAAAATGAAAAGAAACAGCTGTAAACATCCATTGAAAATTGGCACATGGAATATACGAAGTATGAATCTGGGGAAATTGGAAGTTGTCAAAAATGAAATGGAACTCATAAACATCAATATCTTAGGCATCAGTGAGCTGAAATGATTGGTATTGGCCATGAAAACAACATGATTTACTATGTCAGGAATGACAAATAGAAGAGGAATGGTGTTGCATTCATTGTCAAAAAGAATATATCCAGATCAGTCATGAGATACAATGCTGTCTGTGATAGGATAATATCCATGAGCCTACAGGGAAGCCCAGTTAATACCACTATTATTCAAATTTATGCACCAAACACTAAAGCCAGTGAGGATGGAATACAAAAATTCTACTAACTTCTTTAATCTGAAATTGATCAAACATGTAATCAAGATGTATTGGTCATTACTGGTGATTGGAATGCAAAGGTTGGGAGCAAAGAGGAAGGATCAGTAGTTGGAAACTATGGCCTTGGTGATAGAAATGATGCTGGAGATCGCATGATAGAATTCTGCAAAATCAATGATTTACTCATTTCAGATACCTTCTTTAGACAGCATAAGAGACAACTATACACATGGACCTCACCA
>NW_006408847.1:357523-359723 GCF_000296735.1 Chrysochloris asiatica
GCTCAGCATTTCTCAAGCTGGGGGAACTGAAGGAAAAACCAAACCTCGATTTTCATTATTGAAAGATTCTCTGGGTAAATTATTGAATGATGCAGAAAGCATCAAGATAAGATGGAAACACTCGCGCGTTAGAAGGCTCGGGTCGTTGTGCTGCGCCATCTTCCTGCCTGCGTCAGGGACCTGTCCGGCTTAGTGGCACCATGGCATCAGACGAAGGCAAGATTTTCGTTGGCGGGCTGAGTTTTGATACCAATGAGCCGTCTCTGGAACAGGTCTTCTCCAAATATGGGCAGATCTCTGAAGTGGTGGTCGTGAAAGACAGGGAAACCCAGAGGTCTCGTGGCTTTGGGTTTGTCACCTTTGAAAACACTGACGATGCCAAGGATGCCATGATAACCACGAATGGAAAGTCTATAGATGGATGGCAGATTCGAGTGGACCAGGCTGGGAAATCCTCCGACAACCGCTCCTGAGGGTATCGGGGCGGCTCTGCTGGAGGCCTGGGCTTCTTCCGTGGGGGCCGAGGCTGGGGCCGTGGCTTCTCCAGAGGTGGAGGGGACCCAGGCTATGGTGGGAGCCGGTTTGAGTCCTGGAGTGGAGGCTACGGAGGCTCTAGAGACTACTACAGCAGCCGGAGTCAGGGTGGCTATGGTGACGGGAGCTCAGGCGGGTCCTACAGAGACAGCTAGGACAGCTATGCTACACACGAGTAAAAATCCTTCCTGCTCAAAATCGTCCTTCCAATGGCCGTATATTTAAAGATTTTGGGAGCTTCGCTGAAATCGTTAATGTGTAGTGAACACACCTTGTATTTCCACTTTTGTAGTCTTTTCAGTTCTGATCTGGTCAAACACAGCCTGACAGCTTCTGACCCCGAGAGGGCCCAGTTCTAGAGTTTTCTTTTTGAGGAAGCGCTGTCCGTTTTTAAGGGTTTTGAAAACGTTTTGGAAAGCACTTCAGATTTTACTTTTTCTTTTCATCATGAGCCATGACACTTAATGTGTTTTTTTTTTGAGAATGGTTGTGGGTTGTGGGTGTATCTTGGGGAAGGGGCGCTCGTGTGGCCATTTTTCTTTGTCTTTTTGGCGTGTTGGCCCCATGAAGTTGGGTGCCTCAATGCACTTTTCTTTGAGATGGAAAGGACTCTGATGCACTCTTTATCGGAAGCTGAGCAAGCTGTGGCTTTTTTTCCAACTCTGTAACGTTCTGAGTGTAGCAGGGTAGGACGTGGCCCCAGGGGTATAGTGGCCCCACATCGGCCCCACATGCTGCCCACTTGTCCCACCTGCACAAAGGTGTCTCACTTGCTGTAAAATGCCTACAGTAGACTCTCAGACGTCCCCAAAAGGTTCTTGAAAATGTTTATTTATATTGTCCTTTTTTACTGGAAGACATATGCATATTCCATTGATATTGTATTTGAAGTGATTAAGGAATTCTTGTAGGCAGTTCTCTTTGGCTTCATGAAGACGATTAAAAGACCGTCTGAAACGAAAAAAAAAAAAAGAAAGATAAGATGGAAGGAATACACAGAGTCACTGTACCAAAAGGAAATGATTAATGTTCAACCGTTTCAAGAAGTAGCATATGTTCAAGAGTCAATGATACTGAGTAAGGAAATCCAAGCTACTCTGAAGGAAATGGCAAAGACTAAGGTGCCAGGAATTCATGGAATAAAAATTTAAATCTTTCAAGAACGTGAGGAGGCACAGGAGGCACTCACTCATCTCTGCCAAGAAATTTGGAAGACAACTATCTGGCTGACTAATTGGAAGAGATCCGTATTTGTTCCCATTCCAAAGAGAGGTGACCCAATGTAATGCGGAAATCATCAGACAATCTCTTTGATATCCCAGGGGAATAAAGTTTTGCTAAAGGTAATACAGAAATGGCTGCAAGCATACATTGACAGAAAACTTCTAGAGGTTCAAGTCGGATTCAGAAGAGGCCATGGAATGAGGGATATCATTGCTGATGTCTGATGGATCTTGGTTGAAAGCAGAGAATATCAGAGAGATGTTTACCTGTGTTTTATTGACTGTGCAAAGGCTTTCAATCGTGGGGATCATGACAAGCTATGGACAACATTACAAAGTATAAGTACTCCTGAACATCATGAGGAATCTGTACCTGGTCCAAGAGGCAGTTGTTAGAACAGAACATGGGAACACTGAATGGTTTAAAATTAAGAAAGGTGTGC
>NW_006408847.1:360638-361974 GCF_000296735.1 Chrysochloris asiatica
TATATAGGGGGAACAACAATACTAGTAAGATATGCTCACCATGGAATGGTCAACAATTCAAGATCAGAAGGACTACATTTACGTAAAGACAAAGTTAAGAAAGGTGGAATGGAACTACAGGGAGGAACTTGAAAATACTGTTATTATATGGAGGGGCTGCAATCACTGAAATGAAAAAAAGTGTATGATTTGCTGAATGTAAAACTTATGGTCTTGTCTGTAAACCTTTACTCAAGTCACAATAAAACGTTTAGAATAAAAGTTAAGGATTTGATAAAGTTCCTAAAATTTCTATAGTCTCAAACAAGCATGGAGAATGAGCATGTAAGAGGATGGTAAAAAGAATAAATGAAGGCTACAGAGAATGGGACTGGAGTAAATGTTTTAAACCAGTTGCCATCAAGTTGATTCTGATTCATGGTGAACCCATGTGTGTCAGAGTGGAACTGTGCTCCACAGGGATTTCGATGGCTGATTTTTTTAGAAATAAATCTGTAGGACTTTCTTGTAAGATGCCTCTTACTGACTAGAATGTCCGACCTTCTGGTTAGCAGCCAAACATATTAACCATTTGCATTACATAGAGTTAACATGAAGAGGTATCCACATGGGCCTAACCATTTATATATCTCTTCGATATGGTTTTCACTCTTTATGAATTGTGTGTATCAGTGAGGATGGGTTGGGTGATGCTGCAGTGACAAATTAGCAGCTTAAAATTACAAAGCAGCTTAAAATAACAAAGGATTATTACTAGGTCATTTAGAATATCTATCTAGGCTTGGCTGAACACTACGTTCTGTGTCATTTTTGTCATCCTTACTCTGAAAACCTCTCTGAGAGACAAATCACCACCTGAAATATCAACAGTGGTCATGGCAAAGGGAAAAAGCACGTGGGGGTGGGGATTCTTTGCAGGGTCTAGCTTTGTCAATTAAAGGCTCCAGACTGGATTGACATAGTCAATGGCCAGAATTAGTTAGATGGTCCCATTCAACCACCAATTAGCACTACCATGTGTCTGGAGAAGTAAAATATTTGGTGTATAGGATTGATTACTATACAGTGGTACTACTTTACTCAAATGAAATATTCTTCAGGGTCAGAAAATCTGACATACAGAACTGGCATGGCTCTGATTAAACCTGGGTGTTGGGGTTGATGTTCAAACCCCTCCGCCCCCTTCTTGGGCCTCCTCCAAGGCCCTGATGCATCTGAAGAACGAACGATTCCTGGCAACAGCATGACAACCGCTGCTTTGAGCCAGATGCAGCAGTGCACATCTTATTTCAATTCTGTTTTCTATTTATCAATGATTAATTGTTTTAATAAAAAA
>NW_006408847.1:362985-366539 GCF_000296735.1 Chrysochloris asiatica
GGAAACCCTGTACAGAGTCTCTATGAGTCGGAACTGACTCCATGGCACATAACAACAACAACGTTGCATGGAGGGGATTGTAATTATCGCAATAAAACAAAATAGGATTGGTTGAGTGCAAAACCAATGTTCGGCCATGTAAACTATCACTCAATTAATAATAAAACCTTTAAAAAACAAAAGCAAAATACAAATGCTTCCTCAAAGTAGAGTTGACCATGATGATGCAAATGGAGTAAAGCCTTCATTTGCTGACAGGGTATGGCTCAAAATGAAGAGAAGCTACTGTAAATATCCATTAATAATAGGAATAAGGAATGTACAAAATATGAATCCAGGAAAATTGGAAATTGAAAAATATGAAATGGAATGCATAAATATCAATATCCTAGGCATTAATGAGCTGAAATGGACTGGTATTGGTCATTTTGAATCTGACAATCACATGGTTCACTATTCTGGGAGTGACAAATTAAAGAGGAATGGCAGCATGCATCATCAAAAAGAACATATCAATATCTGTCATAAAATACAAAGCTGTCTGTGCTAGGATAATATCCAAACACTTACAATGAAGACCAATTAATACCATTACTATTTAAAATTACCCACCAACCAATAAAGACAGTGATGATGAAATTGAAGATTTCTACTAACTTCTTCAGTCTGAAACTGGTTAAACATGCGATCAAGATGTATTGGTAATTACTGGCTTTTGGAATGCAAAGGCTGGAAACAAAGAGTAAGGATCAGTAGTTGGAATACATGGCCTTCATGATAGACACAATGCTAGAAATTGTGTAATAGAATTTTACAAGACCAATGACTTCTTCATTGTAAATATCTTTTTTAAACAACATAAAAGATGAGTAAACACATAGACTTCACCAGATGAAGTACACAGAAGTCAAATTGCCTACATATGTGGAAAATAAATAAGGTGGAAAAGCTCCATATCATCAGTCAAAACAAGGCCAGGGGCAGAATGTGGAACAGACCATCAATTGCTCATATGTAGGTTCAGGCTGGCACTCAACAAAATTTAAACAAGTCCACATGAGCCAAAGTATGACCTTGAACGTATCCCACCTGAATTTAGAGATTATCTGAAAAACAGATTTGATGAGTTAGACACTACAGCTCAAAGACAAGAAGAGTTGTGGAATGACATCAAGAATATCATGCAGGTAGAAAGCAAAAGATCATTAAAAAGACAAGAATGAAGGAAAAGACCAAAATGTCAGAAGCGACTCTGAAACTTGTTCTCCAGCATACAGATGTTAAAGCAAATGGAAAAAGTGAGGAAGTGAAAGAGTGAATATAAAATTTTAAAAGGCAGCTCAAGAAGACAAAGTCAAATATTAAAACAAAATGTGCAAAGACCTGGAGTTAGAAAACCGAAAGCCTCGAGTTGCAATGTTGAAAGATTCTATGGCTACTTCTGGTGTGGCATTGTAGGGTCTGCACTAGATTGAGAACCACAAGCTTGACAGTTCAAACCCACCAGCTGCTCTGTGGAAACCCTGTACAGGGTGGCACTTAACAACAACAATAATGGGCAAAATATTGAAGGATGCAGAAAACATCACAAGAATATGGACAGAATACACAGTTACTGTACCAAACTGACATGGTTGATGTTCAACCATTTGAAGAGGTAGCATAGGATCAAGAGCCAATAATACTGAAGGAAGAAGTCCAAGGTTCACTAAGGCATTGACAAAGAACAAGAAACCAGAAATTGATTGAATACAAATTTAAATCTTTCAACAAACAGATGCAGCACTGGAGGTACACAATCATCTATGCGAAGAAATTTGGAATACAATTACTTGGCCAACTGCTCATTCCAAAGAGAGGTGACCCAAAGGAATACTGGTATCATTGGACAATACCTCTAATACTACACACAAGTAAAATTTTTCTAGAGTTAATTCAAAAACAGCTGCAGGTATACATTGACAAAGAAATTACAGAGGTTCAAGCCAGATTCAGAAGAGGACATGGAACGAGTGGTATCATTACTGACTTCAGGTGGATATTGACTGAAAGCAGAGAATACCAGAAAGATGATTATCTGTGCTTTATTGACTACACAAAGGCTTTTGATTGTGTGGATCATGACAGACTATGGAGAACATTGTGGAGAATGAGTATTCTGGAACACTTAATTGTGCTCATGAGAAGCCTGTACATAGACCAAAAGACAGCTGTTCAAACAAAGGAACAATGTGTGGTTTAAGATCAGGAAACGTGTGTGCCAAGGTTGTGTGCTTCCACTATACTTATTCTATCTGTATGTTGAGCAAATCATCCAAGAAGCTGGATTGTATGAAGAAAAACATGGCATCAGGATTGGAGGCAGACTCATTAACAATCTATAATATGCTGATGATACAACCTTGCTTGCTGAAAGTGAGGAGAACTTAAAATATTCACTGATGAAAATCAAAGATCACAGCCTTCAGTATGGGTTGCATCTCAATGTAAAGAAAACAAAAATCTTCATCACTGGACCAATAAATAACATCACGATAAATGGAGAAAAGATTGAAGTTGTCAAAGATTTCATTTTCCTTGGATCAACCATCAACTCACAGATGCTACAATCAATCAATAAAACAATGTATTGCATTAGGCAAATCTGCTACACAAAACCTTTTTAAAGTGTTGAAAATCAAAGATATCAGTTTGAGTAGTAAGGTACACTTGACCCAAGCCATGATATTTTCAATAACCTCATATACATGTGGAAGTTGGACTGTGAATCCAGATGACCGTGGAAGAATTGTTGTATTTGAATAGTTGTATTGGAGGAGAATATTAAAAGTACCACAGACTTTTAATATTGCCGAAAGAACAAACTAATCTGTGTTGAAAGAAGTACAACCAGAACGTTACTTGTAAGCCAGGATGACCAGATGTAGTCTCTCCTATTTTGGACATCCACCACTAGTCTGTCAGTTTGTCATACTGTGGTGGTTTGTGAGTTGCTGTGCTTGTAGAAGCTATACCACCGGTATTTTAAATACCAGCAGGGTCACCCATGGTGGACAGGTTTCAGATGAGCTTCCAGACAAAGACAGACTAGGAAGGAGTGATGAACTACTTCTGAATTTTCAGTCACTGAAAACCTTATGAATAGCAGAGAAACATTGTCAGATACAGTGCCAGAAAATGAGCCTCTCAGGTTGGAAGGCACTCAAAATGCCACCGGGGAAGACCTGCCTGAAAGTAGAGTTGAACGTGATGACACTAATGGAGTAAAGCCCGTGGGAGTAAAGCCAGTGGGTCCTTCATTTGCTGATGGGTCACAACTCAAAATTAGGAGAAAGAGCTGTAAACATCCATTAATAACCAGAACATGGAATGTATAATGTATGAATCTAGGAAATTAGAAATTGCCCATTTTGAATCTGACAACCACAAGGTTTACTATGCCAAGAATCACAAATTGAAGAGAAATGGTGTTGCATTCATTGTCAAAAAGAACATATCCAGGTCAGTCATGAGGTACAATGCTGTCTGTGATAGGATAATTAATATCCATGTGC
>NW_006408847.1:369310-371993 GCF_000296735.1 Chrysochloris asiatica
CGAGATGGATTGGCAAAGTGGCAGCATCAATGGACTCAAGCGTGGTAACAATTGTATGGTTGGTCCAGGATCTAGCAGTGTTTCATTCTGTTGTGCATAGGGTCGCTATGAGATGGTACCGATTCGATGGCACCTAACAAAAACAACAACAACTTTGGACAGATTATCAGGAAGGACCAATCCCTGGAGAAATATATCATGTGTGGCAAAGTAGTGGGTCATAGAAAAACACAAAGACCCCAACTCGATGGATTGACAAAGCTGTAGCAGTACTGGGCAAGTAGTGTCAGGTTGGAGCAGGACTAGGCTATGTTTTGTTTCCTTGTGCATAGGGTTGCTGTGATTTGTTTACAACTCTATAGATCTAACAACAACAACAATAGAAAACTAGCTTACTCTGTAAACTTTCATCTAAATCATAATAAAAAGTTAAAAAATAAAAAGTGTACCAAGAGTTCCAATCCCATTCTTGGTGGAAAAATTAATAAAATCTTTGTTTTTCCTTATGTCTAGTCACCAAGTCATATTTAAATCCAATTTCTTCCTGTTCTACATTTGCAATCAAAATTAGATTAAAACATAACCTCTTGACCATAAAGTATTCTGCTAAAAATCCAGACTTCGGTGGCTAGAATCCTGACTTTCTATTCTAAATCAAAAGGAAAGGTTAAACTTGTTATTCCCAGCCACGTCTGGTAAAGAAGTATCAGACCCACCTTTTGGCCTACCCAGTAGTATGCATTTACACCGAGTGAACTTGCAATTCTGGTAGTTTATCGCACCAGAGAGGAAAGAGATTCTGCCATTCTTAGAAATTCTGCCTATTGATAACCTTACATATTGGGAGTATGCTGAACTCACATTTGTGAAAGCTGACACATTCTGAAGTCTTCCATCTGAAGATACAAGTGGGTTGTGGAGTAGATGCTATGTGGTGGTTGGAGGGAACAGTCTGGAGGGGACTAAGTGGAGTGTTAGTCACTGTCATGGGAGGAAGCATGTGTAGAGTTAAGCACACTAGCTCTGGGGTCAGAGTAACCAGCTATGTGATCTCTGACAGGTAGCTTAACCTTAACATCTCAGTGTTCCCACCTATAAAATAGGAATTAGTTAGAATCTAAGGACATAGCAAAATTCATTTATGTATTCTAAAAAAATATCTATTGTGCCAGGCACTACTAGGTGCTAAGAATATAACAGTAAATAAAACAGAGAAAAATTCCTATTCTCATAAAATTTATATTCTAGTTGGGGGAGACTGACTTATAAATAAACAAGATAGATGTCATGCTAATGGTGGTAGGTGCTGTGGAGATAAAATAAGTGTGTGTGTGTATGTGTGTGTGTGTGTGTGTACATAATGCAATTTTAAATAAGAGCAGCCAGGGATGTCCTCACTGAGAACCAATATCCGAGTAAAGAAAACTAGAGGAGGTGAGGGATCAAGCCATGTTGATACTGCACAAAAAACACAAAGTACAATGGTGCTCAGGAGGAGCAAGGAAGCCAGCATGGCTGGTAGCAGAGCAAAAAAGTTGAAAGTGGCAGAAGATGTGGTCAGATGGGGTCAGCAGAGCACTGAGGCAGAGTAGAGTAATAACTACCAATTGGTTGCCCACCAATGGAGTTCCACGCATGTATTTCTCAGAACAGAACTATACTCCATGTGGTTTTCAGTGGTTGAGTTTTCAGCTGCAGATCATCAAGTATTTCTTCTGAGATGTCTTTGGTGGTTGGGAGTCTCCAACGTTTTGGTTAGTAGCAGAGCTCACTGGCCATTTGCACCACCCAGGAGACCCTTAGACCATTATAGGCCAGTGTGAAACTTTGAATTTTACTATGATTCTGAAGAGAGGACATTGTGGGAGGAAGTAGAACTCATGTTGTAATAGAAACCTTCCAGCTATTGTGAACAGACCAAAGGAGGCAAGAACACGGAGACCTGTGAGGAAGTTTGTGCAGTGGTCCAGGTGGAAGATGGTGGCAATGTGGAAGAGGTGAGATTACCGTTACGTAACACCCTGTAAATCACTCACTGGTTTTGGTATAGTAAGAGCTCAGTGGATGGTAATGGTGGTTTTTTATTAACAAAGTACTCAATGAAAAGTATGAAGTTAGGGGCCAAAAATTGACACAGTGTTCTATGTGCCAGATGTTGTCTGGGTGAGGAGAAGGTAAAGCCAGAAACTTAGGATAATGACTGTCAGAGCATTAGGAGTGATCACAAAAGCACTATTTTGGAACCAGCAAAAAAGATTTTTCCTTGCTTCAAAGACACCATGTGGGTGCTGCAGTGAGACATCCATTCCTATGCCAAAGCCTCCAGAGAATTAAGAAAAGTCAAGGTCAGCTATCTGTATTCAGGGACGCAGGAGAAATAATAATGGGAACGTTTAATTTGGATATTTTTATGTACTCAGATACATAAAATATAAACCTACCTTGGAAGTTAGAAACCATATAAGTGCTTAATATCATTTGGACACGAAAATTTCTCTAAACTAACATATATATATATATATTGTTGTTAAGTGCTGTCTAGTTGGTTCCAACCCATTCCAATCCTGTATAGGATTTCTGAGGAGCCGTTCAAACCGAATTCACAATCCAGTGCATTAGCCCATAGTGCCACATCAGGACTATAGTTGTTATGTGCCGTGGAGTCAGTTCTGACTCATAGCGA
>NW_006408847.1:372438-373196 GCF_000296735.1 Chrysochloris asiatica
AGTTTCCAAGGCTGTAAATCATACGGCAGCAGAAAGCCTCTTCTTTCTCCCACAGAGTGGCTGGTAGATTCGAACTGCTGACGTTTCTGTTAGCAGCTCAGCTCATAATCCACTACGCTACCATAGGAGATTGGCATTTCAGAAGCCTGATGATTCCCTTGCCCTTTCCGTTTGGGGTAGATACTGGGACTTTATACCGTGGGTTATACTATAAGGGAACTCAATCTGAGAAAGAAAATACTTTAAGGACCATGTTTCTTTCAGATATTGGAGATTGTTCCTCAGTAATGGACACCCCTAAACATACTTGGAGTAAAGGATGGCTGTCGGTTACTCCTCAGAGCTCATTGATGCTTGTGTTAACTAGCATACTATAAATGAACAAAAGGCTTTGAGTGCAGAAAGTAATTAAAGGGAGGTCGAGAGATGGACCATTCCCCAGAGCCCTTGAAACCAAGATCTTCCTCTGCAAAGAACACTCCTTTTTTGTTGTTGTTTTAAAAACTTTTTATTATGATCTGGGTGACACGTTACAGAACAAATCAGCTTTCCATTTAAAAATTAATACACATTTTGTTTCATGCCA
Organism: Chrysochloris asiatica; assembly: GCF_000296735.1. Taxonomy (NCBI): domain Eukaryota; kingdom Metazoa; phylum Chordata; class Mammalia; order Afrosoricida; family Chrysochloridae; genus Chrysochloris; species Chrysochloris asiatica. Next base: position 373,025 of record NW_006408847.1, read on the forward strand.
TTGATTGCACTCCCCACAACATAACACTACTCATCCCACTTCCTCTCTGTATTTCCTATTTCCATTCCTCCTTCTTTCCTATCCCTTCCTGCCTTTTGAGATTTTTCTCTGTGTAAACGCTGTCCTTTTAATCTTGAATGGTTGATTGTTAAATATATATATATATATATAT
>NW_006408847.1:377210-395856 GCF_000296735.1 Chrysochloris asiatica
ATAAGTATTAGAATGTTAACCATAAAGTCAACAGTTCAAACACACCACTTGCTTTTCCGGAAACCCTACACAGGGTCACTATGAGTTGGAACCAACTCCATAGTACTTAACAAAAACAATGACTGGTGGAGCCCTGGTATGGTGCTGTAGGATAAGTACTAGACTTTTACCCATAAAGTCAACAGTTCAAACCCACCACTTGCTCTCTGGAAACCCTACACAGGGTTACTATGAGTTGGAGCCGACTCCATGGCCCTTAACAACAATGGCTAATAAATTAACTACTAACTGAAAGGTTGGCAGTTGAACCCCACCAGGCTCTTCTTGGAACCAACTCCACGGTACTTAACAAAAACAACAACAATGGCTAATGAAAGGAGCACTAGTGGCACATTGGGTCAAGTGTTGGGCTGCTAATGGAAAGGTCATTGGTTTGAACCCACTATGTGGAGGAAAAGTGTGACAATCTACTCCTGTGGAGATTTAGTGCCTCAGAAACCCCTATTGAGTAGTTCTCCTCCATCCTATAGGATTGCTATGAGTAGGACTGGACTCGGCAGTAGTGGCTAATGATCTTGAGGATTTCTGCCTGAATACCTTCTTTGGTGAAGCATCTGTTCGTATCTTCTATCCATTTTTAAATTGGGTTATGGGTCTTTTTTGTTGGTGCAGATAAGATCACTGATTTTAAAGTAGTAAAAAATGGTTGATGTGCAATAATTTTTCGATTTTGTTTGGGTCCTCATGTAGGTAGAACATGACTCTAGAACCGCACTTCCCAGTAGAACTTCCTGCAATGATGGATGTCTTTGAGAGCTATACTGTCCAGTGTGATTGTGGGGGATAGGCTGGATCAGTGATAGAATTCTCATCTCCCATAGATGAGAGCCAGACTGGATTCCTGGCCAATCTATCCCATGTCATTAGAAGTCTGCATGTTACTATGATGCTGAATAGGGTTCAGAGGAGTTTCCAGACTAAGACAGACTAGGAAGAAAGGCCTGGAAATCTAATCCTAAGAATCAGCCAGTGAAAACCCTATAGATCACCATGGTCCCATCAAAAACTGACCTTGGTGATGACAGCATTTATTCTGTTGTGCCTGGGGCCTACTCAATGGTTGCTGATTACAACAAGGTACATGTGACTATTGAGCACTTGAAATGTGGCTTATGTGTGTAACTTGGGAAATAAAATTTTTATTTCATTTCATTTTAATTAATTAAATGTTCAATTTAAACAGCTACATGTGATGAAGGAGCTCTGGTAATGTAGTGGTTACAAATTGGGCTGCTAACCTCAGGGTCAGCAGTTCAAAACTACCAGCTGCTCCATGGGAGAAAGATAAGGATTTCTGCTCCCACAAAGATTTACAACCTCGGAAACCCTATGTAGGGTCACTGTGAGTTGGAACCGACTCAACGACACATAACCACCACCACCACCACCTCCACCACATGTGATGAGGGTCTACATATTGAACAGTGGATTCTAGAAAGTTAAAAAACAAAACCAAAAATGTTGCCATTAAGTCAATTCCAACTCAGAGGTGCCCTCTAGGATGGAGCAGAACTGTGCCATAGGGTTTCCAAGGCTTTCATCTTTATGGAAACAGACAGCCACATCTTTCTCCTGATCTTTCAGTTAGCAACCAAGTGCTTTAAACATTGCACCATCAAGGTCCCTTTCTAGAAAGTTACTAACTCAAATCACTACTACCATCTCCTAAGAACTAAGTGACACTGGATTTGGAGTCATGATTTTAATAGTTCAGAAAGCAAAAGGCTGGAGTGCTGGTACTAGAAGGTCCCAGGAGGACTGGAAAAAGCCCTGAAGAGTCAGGTACAGTAACTAGCAATGGTGGGACCTGAGCTAACGTCTCTCTGAGTCTTCTTTTTCTCATTGTCTTCCTTACAGGGTAATTGAGAGAAGAATGTTGTTGCTGTTGTTAAGTGCCATTGAGTCAGTTCTGACCCATAAGGGACCTCGTATAGGGTTTCCAAGGAATAATGGTGAGCTTGAACCACCAACCTTACAGTTCAAACTGACTTTGCAGTCCAGTGCATTAACCCACAGCATTTTTTTTTTTTTTTTTTTTCAAATGCAATTGTTTTGTATTTGAACTTTTTTTTTTTAGGGCCTCTGGGTTTCTGAACAAATGGGAAACCATCTAATGAAAAAGACATGTAGAATATGTAGTGTTCTTAATTTTTTTTGAAATGCGTTCCATCCTAGGCAAGAAGAAAACCAAGTAGCCTTGTTTTGGTCATGTTCCCAAAATACTTTTAGTGTAAAACCTCAAGGCTGACCATAAACCTAAGTGGCAGGCGGCTCAAACAGTGCTAAGTGGTGAAAACAGCAACCGTAACAGTAATTCAAAGGACAGAGGTTACATCTCCACAAAGTGGAGCATATCTTTACAATTAAAATCCCAAGAAGAGAGGGTCATCACTTTCTACCAGTTCTATTATCTGTAGAAGGGAAGGTAAACAAAAGATATAAGAACACCTAAAAAATTGTTATTATTACTCCAAAGTGGCTTCTTCAGATATTTGCCCAGAATAAATTCAAAACTATGGACTTTACAACATGACTGGAAATTGAAATGGGAAACTATAAAAATTAAGCATCTGTGGTGTGGCAGAAGCACAAAAGTGCTTTCACTGATGTGTCATGTCTTATTTAATCCTTTCAACAACCCTATGAGGCAGCTATTCTTATTCTAAGAGGGGCTAAGTAACAAGCCCAAAGTTACACAGATGATAAATGATAGAGCTAGAATTCCATTCCAGGCTGCCTCCACCCCAGAGCCGTAGCACTTCACACTTAACCATAGAAGATGGCTTGGCATCACATTAAGAAGCTGGGTTTTTTTGTGTTTTGTTTTCATTTTTAAGTTAAGATTTGTACCTTACTTATTTCCAAAAGACTTGAGGCTGCTTAAAGATTAAAACATAGCACCTGAGAAGGCATTTAAGGATAACACTCTTGCTGAAGAAAGCAAATGAAATAGATGGTTTCAGACACCTGAGTGAAGCAGATTATAACACTTGGGCATTTAATTTAGTTCTAACTTTTCTGACAACTAAGTCAAAAAAAAAAAGAAGAGAAGCATATTGGGTTGCATAGATTTTTGTTTTCTGATAGTAAAAATCATACATATTCATCTACAAAAACAAAATGCATTCTTGGAATTAAACTAAGGTAGGAATTCATCATCTAAGTCCTTGGATCAAAGACATTGAATGACAAAGGGACTCAGTCTCCTCATTTGTAAAATGAGGGGTTAGTGTTAAAGTTATCATCCAGTGTGGTGAGTATATTAAATATTGATGTGGGGTTGTAGGATAAGCACTGGACTGAGAACCACACGGTCAATGGTTCAAACCCACCAACTGCTTCCTGGAAACCCTACACAGGGTCTCTATGAGTCAGAACCGACTCAACAGCACTTAGCAACAACAACATAAAGACAGAAGACATAATATACAAAGGCATAGCTTAGTGAAGGAATTTCTATAGGGAACAGTGAGAATATGAGCTGGAATTCTATTTTATGGGGGTCTAACAATGCATGTTAAATATATCAATAATGATATTATTACCTGGCCATTGCCCTTCACAAATATTACATGTGTGAATCTTATGTGATAATGGGGACAAGAGCTCACTCTTTGGACAGTTGTCATGTATATACAGATTTAAAATGTACTAATGTGTAAATGTATATAAGTATAATGCTGATTACATATATGAAATTGTTAGTGAAATAGTCTGCTTCTATGTGCCCTATTTGCATAGCCTTTGGCCCAGAACATTTCTCTGATAAGGAGTCTGGAATTTGAGTCACTCACTCCCAGTTTCTTCTCCTTTTCAGAGAAGGTTTCTGCCTGTTCTGAGCACACAGTAACTTTCTTTGTCTCTTTCATATGTGCGGGTACCATATGGCACTTGGTTTATCCTATTTCTATATCTGTTCACAGCAGGATCTCTACACTATGACACAAGAAGAGTTAACACAGAACATCTGCCTTGCCCTGGCCATATGTGGAGTATTGTTGGCTATAGGATACTGGTGCCCAGTTGTTGTTGTTAAGTGCTCTAGAGTTGAGTTCCAACTCATAGTGAGCCTGTGTAGGGTTTCTGAGAAGCGGCTGGTGGGTTTGAACCTCCAAACATGTGATTAACAGTCCAGTGCTAATCCTACAGCCTCCAGGACTCCTGTAGTGAAGTTTACCTCATTCTATCTCTTGTCTCCACCACTCGTATGTCAGTTTGTCTTACTGTAGTGGTTTGTGAGTTGCTGTGATTCTGGAAGCTATGCCACCAGTATTTTAAATACCAGTAGGGTCACCCATGGTGGACAGGTTTCAGATGAGCTTACAGACGAAGACAGACTAGGAAGAAGAAGTGATGAACTACTTCTGAATATTTACTCACTGAAAACCTTATGAATAGCAGTGAAACACTGTCAGATATAGTGCCAGAAAATGAGGCCCTCAGGTTAGAAGGCACTCAAAATGTGACTGGGGAAGAGATGTCCCCTCAAAGTAGAGTTGACAGTGATAACATGAGTGGAGTAAAGCCTGTGGGAGACAAGCCCTCGGGACCTTCATTTGCTGATGGGGCACAACTCAAAATGAAAAGAAATAGCTGTAAACATCTATTGAAAATCAGAACATGGAATGTATGAAGTATGAATGTGGGAAAAGTGGAAATTGTCAAAAATGAAATGGAACGCATAAACATCGATGTCTTAGGCATTAGTGAGCTAAAATGGACTGGTATTGGCCATTTTGAATCTGATGATCACATGGTTTACTATGCCAGGAATGACAAATGGAAGAGGAATGGTGTTGCATTCATTGTCAAGAAGAACATACCAGATCAGTCATGAGGTACAATGCTGTATGTGATAGGATAATACCCATGCACCTACAGAGAAACCCAGTTAATACCAACATTATTCAAATTTATGCACCAAACACTAAAGCCAGTGAGGATGAAATAGAAGAATTCTACCAACTTCTTCAATCTGAAATTGATCAAACATGCAATCACGATGTATTGATCATTAGTGGTATTTGGAATGCAAAGGTTGGGAGCAAAGAGGAAGGATCAATAGTTGGAAAATATGGCCTTGGTGATAGAACTGATGCTAGAGAACGCATGATAGAATTCTGCAAAACCAATGATTCATTCATTTCAAATACCTTCTTTAGGTAGTATAAGAGTCGACTATATACATGGGTCTCACCAGATGGACTATATAGAAATCAAATTGACTACATCTGAGGAAAAAGAAGATGGAAAAGCTCCATATCATCAGTGAAAACAAGGCCAGGAGCAGACTGTGGAACAGACAATCAATTGCTCATATGCAAATTCAAACTGAAGCTGAAGAAAATGAAAACAAATCCATGAGAGCCAAAATATGACATTGAATATATCCCACCTGAATTTAGAGATCATCTGAAGAACAGATTTGATACATTAAACACTAAAGACAGACCAGAAGAGTTGTGGGATGACATCAAGAACATCATACAGGAAGAAAGCAAAAACTCATTAAGAAGACAAGAAAGAAGGAAAAGGTCAGAATGGATGTCAGAAGAGACACCGAAACATGCTCTCTAGCATAGAGATGCTAAAGCAAATGGAAGAAATGAGGAGGTCCAAGAGCTGAACAGAAAATTTCAAAGATCAGCTCGAGAGGATAAAGGCAAATATTACAACAAAATGTACAAAGATCTGGAATCAGAAAACCAAAAAGGAAGAACACGGCCAACATTTCTCAAGCTGGGGGAACTGAAGAAAAAATTCAAGCATCGACTTTCACTATTGAAAGATTCTCTGAGAAAATTATTGAATGAAGCAGAAAGCATCAAAAGAAGATGGAAGGAATACACAGAAACACTGTACCAAAAGGAAATGATTAATGTTCAACCATTTCAAGAGGTAGCATGTGATCAAAAGCCAATGATACTGAAGGAGGAAGTCCCAGGTACATTGAAGGAATTGCCAAAGAATAAGGCACCAGGAACTGATGGAATAAAAATTGAAATCTTTCAAGAAAGTGAGGTGGCTCAGGAGACACTCACTTATCTCTGCCAAGAAATTTGGAGGACGACTTTCTGGCCGATTGATTCGAAGAGATCCATATTTGTGCCCATTCCAAAGAGAGGTGACCCGACAGAATGCAGAAATCATTGAACAATCTCTTTGATATCTCATGCAAGTAAAGTGTTACTAAAGGTAATACAGAAATGGCTGAAAGCATATATTGATAGAGAACTTCCAGAGGTTCAAGATGGATTTAGAAGAGGCCATGGAACGAGAGATATCATTGCTGATGTACAATGGATCTTGGCTGAAAGCAGAAATATCAGAAAGATGTTTACCTGTGCTTTATTGACTATGCAAAGGCTTTCAATTGTGTTAATCATGACAGGCTATGAAAAACATTGCAAAGTATGAGTATTCCGGAACACTTAATTGTGTTCTTGAAGAATCTGTATGTGGATCAAGAGGCAGTTGTTTGAACAGAACATGGAAACACAGAATTGTTGAAAATTAAGAAAGGTGTGCGACAAGGTTGTTTTCTTGCACCATACTTATTCTACCTGTATGCTGAGCAAATAACCTGAGAAGCTGGGTTATACAAAGAAAAGCTTGGCATCAGGATTGAAGGAAGACTCATTAACAACCTTCAATATGCAGATGATAAAACCTTTCTTGCTGAAAGTGTAGAGGACTTAAAACATTTACTGATGAATATCAAAGACCCTTTGGTATGGATTGCACCTCAATGTAAAGAAAACAAAAATCCTCACCACTGGACCAACAAACAACATTCTTATCAACAAAGAAAAGATTGAAGTTGTCAAGGACTTCATTCTTCTTGGATCATTTATCAACACTCATGGAAGCAGCAGTCAAGAAATCAAATGACCTATTGCATTAGGCAAATCTGCTGCATAAGACCTTTTTAAAGTATTGAAGAGTAAAGATATCAGCTTGAGGACTAAGGTGCACCTGACCCAAGCCATGGTATTTTCAATAACCTCATATGCATGCGAAAGCTGGACAGTAAATAAGGAAGACCGTAGAAGAATTGATGCTTTTGAATTGTAGTGTTGGAGGAGAATATTGAAAGTGCCATGAGCTGCCAAAAGAACCACCAGATCTATGTTGGAAGATGTGCAGCCAGGGTATTCCTTGGAGGCCAGGATGGCCAAACTCCGTCTCTCATACTTCTGATATATTGTCAGGAGGGACCAGCTGCTGGAGAAGGATATCATGTTTGGTAAGGAGGAGGGTCAGAGAAAAAGAGGAAGACCCCCATCGAGATGGATTGGCCAAGTGGTAGCACTGATAGACTCAAGCGTGGCAACAGTCGTGAGGTTGGCCGAGGATCAGGCAGTGCTTCATTCTGCTGTGCATAGGGTCACTATGAGTTGGTATCGACTTGAAGGCCCCTAACAACAACAACAACATCTCTTGTTTATGTGAGTAAAGCATTTAACCTTGCACTGACAGTTGGTGTGCATGCTCTGTGTCTGTTCTTGGTGATCTTGAGTCTTGATATGATATCTATGGACTCCTGGTGTGGTGCTGTAGGATCAGCACTGGACTACAAACCACAAGTCAGCAGTTAAAAACCCCCAGCTGCTCCTCAGAAACCTTAGAGAGAGTCGCTATGATTCAGAACCTATGTAACAACACTTAAAAACAACATGATGGCTATACTGTCGGAGAAATAAAAAGAAAACAGGAAGTATGATTTCTGCTCCCAAGAAATGTATAATCAAATTACTGGGTTTGTGAATCTTGGTACTATTGATGGGTTAAGCTTTATTAAAATAACAGCTGTCCTGGACATTGTAGGACATTTAGAAGTACCCTTGCCTTCTACCCAAGGAGACCTGGTAGTGCTGCAGATTAAATGTTGGGCTGTTAGTCACATGGTTGAAATTTGAACCTACCAGCATCTCCATGGCAGTCCTGGCATAGCACTGTGGGTTTGAACCACAAGATTTGTAGTTCAAGTTCACCAGCTGCTTCTAGGAAACCCTATACAGGGTTGCTAGGGTCGGACCTGACTCAATGGCACTTAACAAGAACAACAACAGTGTCTCCATGGGAGAAAGATAAGGTAGTCCTACTTCCAAAAAGATTTACAACCTTGGTAATACTTGGGAGCAGTTCTACTCTGCCCTTGAGGGTCATTATGAGTCAAATTGGCTTGATGGCAGTGAGTTGGGTTTTCTATCTTCTACCCATTAGCCTGCCCACAGTTGCGACAATCAAAATTGTTACCAGACATTGTCAAATATGTCCTGGGGTGCAGATCACCTCACACTCTCATTTGAGAACTGCTCATCTAGTATATAAGAGTTAAACACATACACACACAAGAAGTTGAAAATTCTATAAATCCAGTGCAATGAGTCTAAATTTCATTATGACCCGAAAGCTGGGAAGCTTGCTTAAAATGAGGAAGTAGAGAAAAGCAGAGGTTGAAGGAAACAAGTGAAGTATTTTAACTGACCTTGCTTAGGGTCTTGACAGTGAAGAAGAGGAAGGTCAATCCTAGAAGAGGAAGCAGTATCAAAAAAGACAAAGAAAAGAGGGATCTTGGAGCATGGTAGGAAAGCTGTGATTGTTTCTGTTTAGAACATAGTAGAGTACATGTAAGGAAGACAGGAAAAGAAGGCTGACAACTTGAGGGCAGGAGGAAGCTTTAGATCTCAGGCAACAGATTTGGGACCTAATTTTTGAAGGGTTTGCGTAGGGAAAAGAAGGTCCTAACCTGGCCAAAGAAGACAACTGCGTAAAGATCAGTGGGTAAGACGAAGGAGAATTTAAAATGGGGAGACAATGGAGAATGCAACAATCCACATGTTGTTAAGTGCTGTTGAGTTGATTCCAAATCAAAGTAACCCTGCATAGGGTTTCCAAGGAGTAGCTGGTGGGTTTGAACATTTGACCTTGTGGTTAGCAGTTCAGTGCTCATCCTACAGTGCCACACCAGGACTCCAGATAAGAGATCATAAAACAACCCAAACGAAACTCATTTGTTGTGAGTTAATTCCAACTCATAGCAGCACTAAAGCACAAAGTAAAACTGCTCTCCAGGGTTTCTGAGACTATAAATCTTTACGCGAGCAGACTGCCACATCTGTCTCCTGCAGGGTGGCTGGAGATTTGACTCTCCGAGTTTGTGGTTAGTAGTCCAATGCATAACCCACTGTGCCATCAGAGAGATCATGTGAATTAGTAAATCAACAAAATATGTTGCTGTTGTTATTTGCCATTGAGACAGCCCTCCACCATGTACAATGGAACAAAACGATCCCCGTGGTCAGCTATAGATAGATTGGCTGTAATTGATGCCGTTTTCACTGACTGATTTTTAGAAGTAGATTTCCAGGACTTTTTTCCTAGTCCATCTTATTCTGGGAGCTTCACTGAAATCTGTTCAACATCACAGCAAAAAGGAAGCCTCCTTTGTGCAGGAAGCACTTTGGCTAGGGATCATATCGTGCTCCTCTGCATGGAAGGCAAGAATTCTACTACTGAACCACAAATGTATCCAACAGAATATTGGCAATCATTACACATCAGGGAAAGCAAAGCTAATGGAAAACCCACAATTCATAGGGGCCTGTGCCTTCAATGAAACATATACACACACAAACCCCTTAAGAGGACTTTATAAAGATCCCATAATTGCTGCCCTTAAAATGTGGCTTCCCCATGAGCTCCTTACTCTAAGTGAAGAGTGGCCTCCAGAGACACGGCGCCATCATTTCCTGCCCTGGTACAGATTGTTTGGATTTGAGATAACCCGCCCATGACCACCGTTAGAGCTGCAATCAAAGTTTGCTATTGCTATGTCTGCAGTCCTGGTTTCATCTCTTTCGTCTGCTTCCCAGAGGTCCACTCCCAGCTTTGCTCAGAACTGTTTTGCAGTGAGAACACGAAGATGCCCCTTTCCTCCAGCACGATCTCAGGCTTCAGTACAGAAGACATTTTATAGTCTCTCTGTTCCTTTCAATCCACTGATCTGTTGGGGCTGAATAAATATTGACTAGCCTATAAAACATAAGGCTTTTTATTTATATGCCCTCCTGCTCTGAGAGCTGTTCTGGAGCCCAACCTCAGACAACACAGTGTGTTTGTGGAGTGCTGAGATGCACTACAGCTCAGCATGTTGTTGTTGTTGTTAAGTGCCGTCAAGTCGGTTCCGACTCATAGCGACCCTGTACAGGGTTTCCGAGGGTGTAAATCTTTACGGGAGGAGAAAGCCTCATCTTTCTCCCGCGGAGCGGCTGGTAGTTTCGAACCTCTGATCTTAAGGTTCGCAGCCCGATTCGTAACCACTACGCGCTCAGAAGGCCCAGCCTACAGAGGCAGGTGGAGAGCTGAGACAGGCACTGATCACAGTGACCTAGGTGGTGTGTCAGCTAGGAATGCCTATTTTATATCAGGTAAGGATGCTTTTAGCTGCAATATCAGAAATCCTGACTATGTGGCATAAGTCCTAAAAACACATGTTGTTGTTGTTGTTGATAAGTGCTGTCAAGTAGATTCCGACCCGTAGTGATCCTATATAGGATTTCCAAGGAGCAGCTGGTGAGCTTGAACCACCAACCTTGCAGTTCAAACAACTTTGCAGTCTGATGCATTGATGCATTAGCCCACAGCGCCACACCAGGACTCCCACATGAACATTGGTGGTGGTGGTTATATGCCATGTAATCGGTTCTGACTCATAGCAACCCTGTACAGGGTTTCCGAGGCTGTAAATTTTTTTTTTTTAAGGTTTTAATTGTGGATTGAGTGAAAGAATACAGGGCAGATCATCAGTTTTGCTTTCAACAAATCATACACCTTGTTTCATTACAATGATTATAATCCCCGCCATGTGCAGTATTTGTCCCTATTCACTTTAGCTTTATTTAACAACAACAACAAAAAAAACCACTCAGGCATATATAATAATTTACACCTCCAAAAGGCACATTCTGCAAGTCTGCCTCCTGGCCACCAGCTCTTAGTCCCTCTCTTCCCATGAATCTAGAGTCCTCAGCTGCTCCCTCTCTCCATGACCCCATCTCTGCCTCTGTCTGTGGCATCGCTGCTTCTATGGATAAGGTCCCATATTCTGCTTGTGCTCTTCTCCCTTGATGGTCCTAGGGTCTTCTGTTTCTGGACTGTAAGATTAAACACTCCCCTGTTTTTGTTACAAAACTTCTATCTTTACAATTGTTACAGTCATAATTAGTCATGATAACAATTATTCACTATTGAATCTTATGAATCTTATCCCCATCTCTTTTCACCAGACCCTTCTAGATGAGATGAAAACTATTCAGTGGGGACTCTTTCATCGCCCCCCATCCTCTTAAACTAAACTCCCTCTTGAAACCTTGAAACCTTGAAACCTTGTAAGCCAGTCCCTGAAAACTGGATCTAGTTGCTGTCACAAGGACAAACTGACGAATTGGTTGCTGCTGAGCAAAAGACAGAAGTAAATGGGTGATAGTCACAGAGACCACATACAGACAAGGAGAAAGTCAACAGGAAGCACACAGTGAGGAGCAAGTTCCTTTTCTTCATCTTCAGTCTTCCAGATTCCCTTTAGTGCCCCCTAATGGTATAACCTGGAGTCCTGGTGTGGCGCTGTGGGCTAATGCATCAGACTGTAAAGTCATTTAAACTGCAAGGTCAGTGGTTCAAGCTCACCAGCTCCTCCTTGGAAACCTTATACAGGGTCGCAATGGGTTGGAATCGACTCGACGGCACTTAACAACAATGGTACAACCTAGCAGGGAGCAGCAGACAAAGGATAAAGAAACAGGATCCACAAAGCCCAACCCCAATATCAAAGAGCTAAGAAGCAATATCTTAATAATAGACACATTGTCATTTTACAGGCCATAATTTAAATTCTCTGAGCATTACTTGCCTCAGTTGTAAAATGGGGATAAGATTACCTGTCTAAAGATGTTGAGAGCTGAGCTCCATAAAGAGTGCGTATTTTGTCTGCTTGTTAACCACAATTTTTCTGTCAGTGCCTGGAGTCCTGCTATAGTGCTGTAGGATAAGCACTGGACTGATAATCACAAAGTCAGAGGTTCAAATCCACCAGCCACTCTCAGAAGCCTTATGCAGGGTTGCTATGAATTGGAACTGACTCTACAGGACTTAGCAACAGTAGGTCAATGTCTGGCACATAATAGATGTCTTACTCAGCTAGTGCTGCTACAACAGAAATACCACAAGTAGATGGCTTTGAGGAATAGAAGTATTTTTTTCCTCACAGTTCAGGAAACCAAAAGTTTGAATTCAGGGTACCAGCTATCTCTGTAGGCTCTTGGAAAATAGTCCTTGTTTCTTTTATTATCTGTTCCTCATTTCCATGGCAATTTTCACGTGGCATCTTTCTTCACTTGTGCACTCTTGTCTCTGCCCCTTATAAGTCTGAGTAATTAGGCTTAGGACTCATCTTACAAGGATATGGAATTATTAGCATAATAAAGAAAATCCTATTTACAAGTAGGATTACATCCACGGGTATTTGTTGCTGCTAAGTGCCAACAAGTTCTGACACATAGTGGCTCTGTATAGAGTTTCTGAGGAGATACTGGTATAGTTGAACCACCGACCTTCCAATCAGAAATCCAGTGCTTATCCTAGTGTCATACTAGGATTTCAGAAGCACCTATTTTGTTGGGGAACACAATTCCATTCACAGTAGTTGACATTCACGAATCAAGGTAGTAATTGGTATTTATTACATTCTCCTTAACAAATGGAGAGTCCAAAGAAGGAATCTTTTTGTTGTTATTTTTTTAAGTTTTTATCATTTATTAAGTAAGTGAGGGCTTACAGGGCAGATCACCATTTTTACATTCAGCAAATCTTTGTAATGATTACAGTCTCGTCCATGCATCCACTGGTAGCATAGTGGTTACAAATCCAGCTGCGAACCTTAAGGTCAGCAGTTCGAAACTACCAGCTATTCTGCAGAAGAAAGATGAGGCTTTCTGCTCCCATAAAGATGTACAACCTCAGAAACCCTGTGCAGAGTCGCTATGAGTCAGAACCGACTCCACGGCACATAACCACCACCACCATGCATCCTCAGCTAACAATACTTACCTCTATTACCTTTTTTTTTTTTTTGATGTACACATACCACACTGTAAATATATAGTAATTTAAATGTCCAAAGGGCACATTTTGCGAACCAGCCTCCTGCCCATAAACACACTGCTTTTCTCAGTCCATGAGTCAATAGTCCACTGTTGCTCTGTCTCCACAGAAGGAATCTTAAGACGTCAATAAAGAAAAGATCCCTTTTCCAATCATCGAGCCATCCAACTAAGCAAGTAACAGGGACAAGAGCAGAGCCCTGGGGCCTGTCCTCTACCCTGATGAGGACATTATGAGAGAGTCGTGGTTTCATTCATGAGAATAGTGACGAGAATGTTATAACAACTATTTAACCATGGAAGAGATGAGGCATTGTCTGCTTTGCTATGAAGATGTTTCCTCATCAATTGCTGTGACTGGTATTCCAGCATCTCTTACATAAGGGCCAATCATGTGTAACCCTCAAGGTCCTCAGAGCCATTTTCCCTCCAGGCTGGTCATGTGGTTCCAGTGTGCTGAGCGCAGGATCTGTCTTCTTTGCTGGCTACAGGGATGGATGCATTCCATCCTGCTCAGCCTCCTCTTAGCTCTTTGTCCTTCATGGTCTCTTCTGCCTCCCAGTTTGCTGCCAGCATCAACCTGCTTAGGGAGCCAAGACCAGTCTCCTCTGAGACTGTGTAATGAGCCATTCAAAGACTGCTGTGGATACATCCAGGCATCTCAAAGGTTATTTGGCGTGTGGTGGGTTACTGTGGGAAATCTTTCCTTTTTGCTTTTAAAAGGGCCAGAGCGGAAGAAAAGTGACTGAATAAGCCTGGGACCTCTTCTTGGGACCTGAGTGGTAGAATTTTCTCAGGTTGCCTTCTGCTGGAAGTGAAATTCAAGCTGCAACAACTATAACAGCTAGTCCTGGCACAGGTCCTTCCCAGGAACATGGGATCTTATAAAAACTGTTTCTCTTCATAGCTAGACGTGAGCAGAACTCTTCCAACCTTCTTTAGGGTGAAAATGGGAGATGCACCTGACAGGATCCAGCTGTCTTGCCCTGACACATTTCCCCCACATTACTGGGAAGCTTTCCCAACATTATCTCAACTCCAACTCAGCATGTGTCTATCCAAGTGAGAAGTTAGGAGATCTAAAGCTCACAGACAGCCTGTTCCCTTATCTTTGTCAAAAATACATCTGAGAAAGGAGAAAGTCAGTCAAACGTAGAAACAATCGGGAAACAGACTAGGCGAGAACAATAGGCAATGAAGAGGTGCATTAAGCCATCTCGTCTCCTTTGACCCAGGAGTGCTCTTTATGCAATATAATGATGGCATGTGGAACATTCCAGAGAATTCCAACACTGGAATAGAGAAGGAAACTTACTATAGATGTTCAAAAGAAAATGAATTATCACCTGTGCACTTGACACAGGAGTGCTGCCTTCAGGATAGGTCCCAAGTAATCTCCGTTCCTGGCACTGTAGCAAAAAGAGACTGACTTGACTTAGGGTTTCTAGAGTCTCAGGTCATCTCCCCATCCCAAATCTGGGTTGCTCATTTGGGTACTAGATAATATGGAGACTTCTCCAGATCTCCAAAATATATCACTGACTCCATCAGGGAAATAAGCCAATTCCATCGTCTTCTCTTTTCTCCCAACTTTTATTCCTACATGAGATCACTGTCCCAGTTAAATACACTAAAAGAACCTCCAAGGCCAAGTCTTGACTTGAAGGGCTTGTAAGTGATGAATTTTGGCTATGAATCTGGTTTTCCTGGTCCTAATATCTGCTCTGCCTTAAGGGATTTCTCAAGTGCGGAAGTGGTATAGGGAAGATCTCTCCCTATCCTCCACCTCTTTATACTGACCCAATTTCAAGAAGGCAGTTTCACTTTTACTTATATATGTCGTTGTAATTAAATGCTGTCGAGTCAGTTCCAACTCATAGTGACCCTGTAGAGGGTTTCCAAGGAGCAGCTTGTGGGTTTGAACCACTGACCTTACAGTTAGCAGTCCAGTGCTTATCCCACAGCACCACACCAGGATTCCTTATTTACATATATTGTTGTTAAGTGCTGTAGAGTCGGTTCCAACTCAAAGTAACCCTGTATAGGATTTCTAAGGAGTGACTGGTGAATTTGAACCTCTGACCTTATGGTTCAAACCAACCTTGTGGTCCAGTGCTTTATCCCACAGCGCCACAGCAGGACTTCTGTACTGGTGTTATAGTCAGTGAATGATTCAGTAAAGATTTTTATAAGTCTTACTGTGTAGGTCAGGCACCGTGCTACAGTTGGAATAGGATACAGAGGTAAATCAGACAGTTAATATTGCTGACCTTGCAGAACTTAATGTTCTAGTTGGGGATACAGGAAATAAGTAAGTAATAGATATGTAATTTTAGGTAGTTGTGATAGTTAAGGTTTTGTGTCAATTTGACTGGGACAAGATTTTCAGTGAACTGGCAATTGAGATGTAGTTATCCCCTGTGTTGCTGTTAAGTGTTGTCGAGTCGGTTCCAACTCATAGCGACCTTGTGCAGGATTTCCAAGCAGTGGCTAGTGGGTTTGAACTGCCAACTTGTGATTCAAACTGACTTTGTGATCCAGTGTTTATCCTACAGCACCACACCAGGACTCCTAACCCTCATGATGAGATCTAATATGATATTATTAACTCTTTGATGAGGTCTTCTATGAGCAGTCAGCCAATTGAAAGGAAGTTTCCTCAGGGATATGGCCTGCTTCCAATATATTGGATGTTCAGGCAAAGCTTTTTTGATCTTTCTTGCATACAACTCATCCTCTAAACTCTGATTCTTTGGGCTTAGAGCCAGTGGCCTGCTCTATTACCTGAAAATCCTGGAAGTCGTCAGCAGTCTGCCTGCCTTCTTACTTGCTGGACCTACCTGCCTGTCTACCATCTGACCTACTGATCTTGGTTCATCAGCCCTGTAGCTACATAAGTCAGAAACTTCCAACCAGACATCTAACCCAAGGTCTTGGGACTGACCATCACCACATTTGTGTAAGCGATTACCTTGGTATAAACCACACTTTATATGTACAGATATAGTGATTTTACTTCTCTAGAGAACCCAGTCTAAGACTGGGTTCATAGATCAGGTTCTATAGGAAGTAGACTCTGAGCGAGATTTGCAGGAGGTTTTCAGGGAGTGCTTTCAGGAGCAACACCTGTGACGTGAAAGGGATACAGGACAGACAAAGAGAAAAGTTGGACTGTGATGCAGTTTCAGCAGAAGCATCAACCAATCCTATAAGGAAGCCCAGGGCTAGGATGATTCTTTAGAGTTGACCCAATTGAAACCAGTGGGTTGGACATTTATGCCCCATTTGGACCACTATTGGATGCAGGCTTCCTGCAGGGAGTGGCAACAATTTGGCCAAGCAGCTTCCTTTGGCAAAGGGCAATACCAGGACAGGAACTAAGGTGTGAACTGTTAGTGGCCAATCCAATGAGTATCTCTTAGTCCTCAAGGAGGAACTGGGTGACACACCACAGCATCTACTACAAAATGTCATGATGAGGGTGGGTAGATAAAGTTAACAAAGAAGCTTAGAGTAGGAATGAAACAGGCAATTTTGTCAAGTTGGTTAGGAAAGGTCTTTCTGAGGTTTCATCTGAGCAAAGACTTGATTAGAGTGAGAAAGCGAGCATGCAAAGTCTAGGGCATTAGTGGTTCTAAGCAGAGGAAAGAACAAATGTAAATCTGAGAAGAAACTTGGCATGACTGTGGAACATGCCAGTAAGTCCAGTGTGTCTGCAGCCAAGAGAGTGAGGGAGAGAGCAGCTGGTGAGTCAGAGAGGTAACCAGATGGTGGAGGGCCTGGCAGACAACAATAAGGAGTTTGAATTTGACTCTAAATGAAATGGGAAATATTGGAGCATTTTGAACACAGGAGAATCATGATCTGATCCACGTGTTTAACATATTACTTTGCTGTATAAAGAATGAACATACACGTAATGAACATAGCGTAATGGTTATGAGTCCAGATGCTAACCTCAGGGTCAACAGTTTGAAACTACCAGCTGTTCTGTGGGAGAAAGATGAGGCTTCCTGCTCCTGTAAAGATTTATAGCCTTGGAGAATCTATGCAGAGTCGCTATAAGTAGGAACCAATTCCAAAGCATATAACCACTACCACCAGTAAAAGCAAGGAAGATTTGTTACAAGGTTATTGCAATAATCCAAGTAAGGGATTGTGATGCTTAATTTTATGTGTCAACTTTACTAGATTATTATTCTCAGTGATTTGGCAAGACAGTAGTCTAGTTTCTGTTCCATAATGTACTCTAAGGTAATGCAATCCATCAATTTAAAAGTGAGTTTCCTTAGGCTGTGTTCTGCTTACAAACTAGAAATAGATGCATTGGCAGAACTTCACGCTGCACTCTTTCTATCACCGGATAAGCATATGAACCCTGGTGGAGCACTGGTTAAGAGCTCAGATGCTGACCTAAAGGTCAGTGGTTTAAATCCAGCAACTGCTTTGTAAGAGAAAAAATGTAGTTCTCTGCTTCCATAAAGACTTACAGCCTTGGAAAAACTATGCACAATTCTACTTTGTTCTAAGGTATCACTATGAGTTGGAATCAACTTGATGGCAACAGGGATAGATAGGAAGATAGATAGATAGATAGATAGATAGATAGATAGATAGATAGATAGATAGATAGATAGAGATAGGGATATGGAGTTTGAGGAGAAGATAAGACTTAAAGTGATTTTATGTTTGACCTGAGAGACTGTGTGGGATAATGGAATGTTACAGGAGGAGCAGGTGTGGAAGGAGGGTACAACACCAAGAATTCTATTTGGATATCGTATGTTTGCCACTATCATCTGTCAGCTTGTAGTACTGTGGTGGCTTGTGTGTGTTGCTGAGATCCCGGAAAATATGCCACTAGTATTTTAAATACCAGCAGGGTCACCCATGGTGGACAAATTTCAGCTGAGATTCCGGACTAAGACAGAATAGGAAAAAGGAGAGGACAACTACTTCTGAATGTTTAGCAACTGAAAACCTTATGAATAACAGTGGAACATTGTCAAATATAGTGCTGGAAGATGAAAACTTTATGAATAGCACCAGAATATTGTCAGATACAGTACCAGAAGATGCGTCCCTCAAAAAGTTTCAGTGCAAGGCACTCAAAACACTACTGGGGAAAAGCTGTCTCCTCAAAGTAGAGTTGACCATAATGACTTGAAAGGAGTAAAGCTTATGGGACCTTTATTAGCTGATGGGGCAAAACTCAGAATGAGGATAAATGGCTGTAATATCCATTAACAGTAAGAACATGGAATGTATGAAGTATGGGTCTAGGAAAATTGGAAGTTGTCAAAAATGAAATGGAATACATAAAGCTTGATATTCTAGACATTAGTGAACTGAAATGGACTGCCATTGTCCATTTTGAATCATACAATCATATGGTTTACTATACTGTTGTTGTGGCCATTGAG
>NW_006408847.1:396101-397626 GCF_000296735.1 Chrysochloris asiatica
AGGTCGACAGTCCAAACCCACCAGCCACTCCTTAGAAACCCTATATAAGGTGGCTGTGGGTCAGAACTGACTCGAAAGCACTTAACAACAACAAGCAAGACCAGTTAATATCACTATTATTCAAATTTACACACCAACCACTAAAGCCAGGGATGATGAGATTGAAGAATTCTTTCAACTTCTTCAGTCTAATATTAATCAAGCATGTAGCCAAGATGTATTACTGGCTGTTGGAATGCAAAGTTTGGAAACAAAGAGGAAGAATCACTCATATGAAAGTATGGCCTTGGTGATAAAAATTATGTTGGAGATCACATGATAGAATTTTGTATGACCAGTGACTTATTCATTGCAAAGACCTTTTTAAAACAACATAAAATACTATTGTAAACATGGACCTTACCAGATGGAATACACAGAAATCAAATTGACTACATCTGTGTGAAGAGACAGAGGAAAACCTCAATATCATCAGTCAAAACAAAGTCAGGGACAGACTGTGGAATGGACCATCAATTTCTCTTATGTAAGTTCAGATTGAAGCTGAAGAAAATTACAATAAGTCCATGAGAGTCAAAATATGACCTAGATAAATCCCACCTGAATTTAGACATTATCTAAAGAGCAGATTTGATACATTAGACACTAATGACCAAAGACAATAGAAGAGTTGTGGGATGACATCAAGAACATCCTACAAGAAGAAAGCAGAAGTTTATTAAAAAGACAGGAGAGAAGGAAAAGACCAAAATGGATGCCAGAAGAGACTCTGAAACTTGCTCTCCTGGATAGAGAAGCATAAATGAATGGAAGAAATGAGGAGGTAAAAGAGCTGAACAAAAGATTTCAAAGGGCAGCTCAAGAAGACAAAGTGAAGTATTATAAAGAAATGTGCAAAGACTTGGAGTTAGAAAACCAAAAGAGAACACACTCAATATTTCTCAGGGTGAAAGAACTGGCGAAAAAATTCAAGTCTCGACTTGAAATATTGACAGATTCAAAATATTAAATGATACATAAAGCATCAAAAGAAGATAGATGAAATACACAGAGTCAATGTACCAAAAAGAAATGGTTCTCATTTAACCATTTCAAGAGTTAGCATATGTAATGGTTAGGTCTCTGTGTCAACTCAGCTAGGCCTGAATTTCCAGAGGTTTAGCAGTTAGAATGTGTTTATTCCCATGGTGATGAAACCTAAAACAAGCATAGCTAACTCTATGATGAGCAGTTATGAGCAGCCCATCAATTGAAGGGATGCTTCCTTGGAGGTGTGGTCTGCTCCCAATATAATGGGTACACTCTCACTCTCTCTTCTGCTGGGGACCTCGAACTCTACAACTGTAAGATGATAAACATATATATATATATATATTTGTTATTGTTAAGTATCATAGAGTCGGTTCCAACTCACAGTGATCCTGCACGGGGTTTCCAAGGCTGTAAATCTTTATGGGAGCAGAAAGCCTCATCTTTCTCCCACGGAACAGCTGGTAATTTCGAACTGCCAACCTTGAGGTTAGCA
>NW_006408847.1:399486-400776 GCF_000296735.1 Chrysochloris asiatica
GGGAGTGATTAACCTTACAGTCTAGGAACACAGGTCCCTGGGACCATCAAAGAAGAAGAGCAGAGACTGGAACCCCACCCAGAGAAGCAGTGATGCCAGGGATGGAGGCAGAGACGATGCCATGGGAAGATGGAGCAGCTGGAGACTTTGGACCTGGAGAGAGAGAGGGGTGGTGTGCAGACGACAGGGAGACCGGCTTACAGGGTATACCCTTTGATTGATCGATGATGCATGGAAAGGATTGTAACCATGGCAAGGAAACGATATACAATGGGATCAATGTGAAGTTGATGGCCTCCCATGTAAACTCTTACATAATTCACAATAAAGCATTTTTTAAAAAGAAATCAAAAGGCATATTGCATTAGTGTTCAAAAGCAAAGATGTCAGTTTGAGGTTTAAGCTGTGCCTGACCTAAGGTATGGTATTTTCAATAGTCTCATATGTATCTTATAAAGTTTGACAATGAATAAGGAAGACCATAGAAGAATCAATGCATTTGAGTTATGGTGTTATAGAAGAATATTACAAGTGCCATGGACTGCCAGAAGAACAAACAAATCTGTGTTGGAAAAAGTACAGATAGATTGATGCTTAGACTTTGGGATGGCCATATTTTGCCTCTCATACTTCGGACATATTATAAGAAGGGATTATTCCCTGGAGAAGAACATCATGCTTGGTAAAGTGGGGAGTCAGTGAAAAAGAGGAAGAGCTCCAATGAGACTGATTGGCATAGTTGCAGCAGCAATGCACTTAAGCATAACAACAGTTGTGAGGATGGCACAAGATTGGGCAGTGTTTCATGAAATACTGTTATGTTGTGCGTAGATAGGACTGTTGTGAGTTGGAACTGACTCAATGGTACCTAACATTGTATGTCTGAGGGGCTTATTAGAAGCCAAGATGGTGCTTGTTGTTGTGTGCTGTTGAGTTGTTTCTCACTCATATAGCGACCCGATACAGGGTTTCTGAGGCTCTAAATCTCTTTGTGAACAGAAAGTTCATCTTTCTCCTGTGGAGCATATTGTGAGTTTGAATTGCCTACCATTCGGTTAGCAGCTCTGGATACTAAGGTTGTTGTTATTGTCAGGTGCCATCGAGTCAGTACCAATTCATAGCAACCCTATGCACAACAGAACAAAGCACTGCCTGGTCCTGGGCCAACCTCACAATTGTTGCCACACTTGAGCCCATTAATGCTACCACTTTACCATTCCATCTCACTGGGAGTTTTCCTCTTTTTCTCTGACCCTCCACCTTACCAAACATGATATCCTTCTCCAGGGA